>NC_081183.1:192181790-192481790 GCF_029867415.1 Vicia villosa | reverse complement strand
CTTTTAACATTTGAAATTCAAATTAAAAATTTTTGTGGTTTACTAAAAAATATCAAAACTTTAAACAATTTATTTTTTATAATGAGATGTGATGATAAATGAAAATGAGAGACTAATTTTTTTTTGTATTTTTAAGATGAATGAAAAGATAAAAATCTGAAAACTAATTTAAACCACCCAAACAAAATTAGGGTACAACACTACTCAGGTTCACGCTCCATCCTGTAAAATCTCATGTAAGTCTTACAACTAAGGTTGATGGATTTTCCACCATATTTACTTCTAATTCTTCTTCATCTTGTCTATATGTTGCTTGGTGACTAGTTTCCTCTATTTATTCTACTTATGTAATTGAGCTACCAGTGGCGGAGCCAGAAATTTTAGGGAGCCTGGGCAAAAAGTTTACACCTTGTTTTTACTAATTTTACATCATGTCTCTACTAATTTTTCTATTGATTTTATCTAAAAAAACTCTCTTGATTTTGTCCAAAAATTTCACACCATATTTTTACTGATTTTGCCCTTAATTTTGTCTAAAAATTACTAATTTTGCCCCTAGTATTGTCTAAAAATAACTATTAAGTGAGGATTATACAACGAAAGGAGGGGTTGAGCGCGGACACGTGTCTGAATTCACTGGGCTGTAGCTCCGCCCATGATTTCGAGTACCTTGTCTTTTCTAACTTGTACTCTAAACAAAATAAGGAAATAAAGAGTATTACAATTGTCTTTAGTTTTTGTTAGATCTATTTATAGTGAACAATAGTAAATGTTCAATTGTAAAAGTGTGTGTCCTAGAGGAAACTAAAAAACTCTAAAAATTCAAATAGTTTTTTTTTCACTTTAGTTTTTATGTTGGTTAATAATAATGATTAAATATGTATATCTTGAAGCACACATTGACAAAGAGGGGAAAGATGAAACACCAACCGTTAAAGACAAAAAGGTGAAAGATGAAACACCAGCCGGTCTATAACACTGTAGCATAATTAATTTTTTATTTTTTTTGTTATAATTCATATATAATTAATTGGGTTGGGCTTGTCTAGACCATTGGGTACTCATCTATTTTAATTTTCACACCCTTATTTTTATTAATTTTGCCTATAATTTCGTCTAGAATTTTACTATTAAATTGGGAGAAATACAAAGAAAATAGGGGTTGAGCCCGGGCGCGTGCCCGGGCTCGCTGGGCTATAGAACCGCCACTATGAGCTACTATACGCTTAACATGTAACATTCTCTCAAATTTTGCGTCAAAAAAGTAAATCAACTAAGGTATAGCCTTGCATACAAATGTTAAACGAAAGTTAGTTTAATAAAATGAAAAAAATAAAAATTTCATTGCAGAGCAACAAATTTCAAGTGATACAAATACATAAACTCTATAATTATTGTCAGTCTTTGGCAATGGCACCAAAAGCTTGATTGTTGTTTAAAATTTTTATTAACTGATGCTAATAGTAATATCGGGATGTCCCGAATGTTGAACTCAAAGATTCCATATGATCAACGAGTTTGTGTGAACTTTCAGTTAAACAAAAGGGTACATGGGGTATTAAAATTGGTTTGTTTCAAAAACATAAAATAAAAGTAAATTTAATTAAATTGAAGTTGGTATGATGAAATATGTCGAGGATGGGTGTGGCTTTGATTCCCCTATAGCCCCTAAATTGACCTTGTTATTGTTACTTACTATTCAGTATGACTACTGATTTTCTAGATTATTTATCCCTAATTCCTTGGTGAATAAACCTTTAGTATTAGGTTAATTATCTATGATTATTAGTGAATTACATATAAAACTAAACATTTAATTATCAATAACGTTTCAACTTCAAGGTGTTATCCCTATGCCTAGGTGATAACTAGCAAGAATATTTCTATCAAGCTTTACTTGTTGAAACTTTTTTCTAACAGGTAATTGTATTTCAGTTTACAACAGATCAAAGTGTAAAGAGCATTAAGAGCTCATAAGAATAAATCACACATAAATAAAAGTCATACTAATGCTTATTGCAAGAATCAACTCAAAGCCCAATTTTTTTAAATATTTTTCAAAATTTTTTATTTTATTTCTTTTTTTTAGATTTAAAGCCCAATAGGGTTTCTTTTTTCTATTTTGAATTAAAAGCCCATTAGAGTTCTTTTTCTATATTCAAAACCTTTGGGTGTGGTCATCAAAGTTATCTTTGATAATAATAAATTCAGTATTTTCTTTATCTGATGGATCGCATAGCTTATCATACATGTTTTGCTCTTGCAATCCTGTGTTTTCATTTTAGGTTTAGTGCTTGTTATTCTTTCAGGATTACGACTACGTCAGGTGGCATCAGAGCATGTTTTCTCTTATTTCTTTTTCGTAGCTTGATCAGCCATGAGATATCATCCATTGACCAGAGTAGTCCTTGAGGGAATTACTACAGCTTTTACCATGACCCTAACTACTTTGAATGAACAGATGGCGACTTTAACAACTCAGGTGAACAACAACAACAATGGGAACCGGCAAAGAGACAGGTGAAGGGAACCGATTAGGGTTCCGCAGGGTGGAAACAATCATGTTGTTATTGCTGAAAATTCGAGTTTTAAAGAAAAAAGAACTCGGCAAGGAAGATATATTTGGTCATTGGAATCAGCATAACCATGATTATCGAGTGAAGGTTGATATTCCATTATTCTATGGAACAATGGAAGTGGAGGAGTTTTTGGATTGGAATATCGATGACAAATTCTTCGACGTTATGAGCATCCTTGAGAACAAACAAGTTAAGATGGTGGCAGTCATGTTAAAGAGTGCTTTTATTGTATGATGTGATAAGCTTGTTGTTCAGAGGAAGAGGAAAATAAAAGGGTCGGTCAGATCTTAGCGAAGAATGAAACAATCAATGATGAAGCAATTTTTACTGGAGGATTATGAGAAAATTCTTTATAAGATGTATATTAAGTGTGTTTAGGCAAATATGATAGTAACATAATTCATAGCTGAGTTCCTGCGTCTCTTGGAGTATAATGAACTGGGAGAATCAGAGATCCAGAAGGTAGCTTGATACATCATTGGCTTAAAGGAATCTATGATGTGAAGATGCATTTGTAGACTGTGTGGATTGTGGTTGAGGTATATAGTCTAAAATTTGAGAAATTTTGAGGGGATTTCTCCATCAACTCTGCCTTCAAATCTAGGTATTTGCTCCAGAATAACTTTGAGTCAGTAGGCGACAAGAAAAAAACTGCAAAATTAGGGATTACAATCTTGAGAATAAGGGGACAAGCACCCCTAGCGGTGTGCACTAACGTAAAGCACTAGTCCAGAGGCCAGATAATCTATATGCTAAACTCCCTTGAGACACATGTTATCATTGTAATGGAAGAGGTAACAGATAAAATTTTATCCAACAAGGAGAGTCGCTACTGTTCTAGAAGAAAGGCAGGAGGAAAGAGAAGGACATGCAGTTGAAAACAATGAATATGCAGGAGTTTGAGTTTTCAGAGGAAGAATCTGATGAGAGGGTAAATTTTGTGTTTCATGGAACTTTAGTAACATCCAATGATGAATGACAATATAAAATTTTATTTAAAACACGTTGTTTTATCAAGAACAAGGTGTACAATCTGATTATGAATAGTGGCAAGATGAAGAAACTGGTGTAATAGAAATTTATAGATTATTTGAAGTTATCCACAGAACCCTATGAGAAGTCATACACCCTCATTTGGGTAAGCAAGTGTTCCCAAGTTTGAGTAACACTAGCATGTAGAGTTCATATCTCTATCGGAAAGCATTACATAAAAAAGATACTTTATGGTTTTCTTGATATGGGTGTTTGTCATTTATTATTTAGTAGGCCTTGGCAGTTTGATAATGATTTTACTTATCGAGTACGGGATAATGTGATGATGTTTACATGGGGCACACATAAAATTTCTATGGCTACTATTTTGCACTTTGATAAGCATCCATGAGAAAAGAAGTCTAGTTTCTTGGTGATAACACAAAGTTAAATTAAGCTTGATGAGGTTGTTAAAGAAATTGAATTTTATGCCAAGTGGTGAGTAAAGGGATTATAAGTGTTGTAAAAGAGGAAACAACAATTTTGTAAGTATTAGGGATCCTAGAGGATTTCAAGGAATTGACCGTAGATAAGCTACCGAATAATTTTCCTCTTATGCAAGATAAACGCTAAAAAGTTACGTCTTTTAATATGGGAGACTATGTGAAAGTGTTTCTGCATAAGAAGAGGTTTCCAGTTGGTACTTACAACAAGTTGCAATCATGCAGGTATGGCCCGTTCAAAGTGATCCGAAAGATAATGATAATGCTTATGTGGTAGCTCCCTCATATTTCATGAATATATTCAATACTTTTAATGTTGTTGACTTTCATGAATATCAAGGAGACGAGGCTCTTTATCAAGAAGAGAATTCAAGGTTGAGTTCTTCAGAGGTGGACGAGACTGATGTAGTAAGGTTTCCTTAGTCATCCGAGTTTGTTTCAGTCCCAAAAACAACTTTTTAATATTTTATGCAATTTTCTATTTTATTTCTTCTTTTTTTGGATTAAAGGTCCACTAGGGTTTCTTTTTTCTATTTTATTTATGTTTTAGATTAAAAGTCCATAAGGTTTTTTTCTGTATTTAAACACATTTAGGTGTGGTCGTTAAGGATATCTTTGATTAGAATAAAATTTAGTATTTTCTTTATTTATGGATTCAAGAGCTTATAATACAGGTTTTGTGCTTGCAATTCTGTGTTTTTATTCGAAGTTTAGCGCTTGTTATTCCTTCGTGGTTCTGACTTCGTAACAATAACTAATCCCTAACACTAAAGAGCTTAGCATATCATAATCCTATCGAAACACATTGAAATAATGATAATAATTACACATAAATTATAATGAGAAAGCTTCAACCTAAAAATTCGTTGTAATATGCTCTATGTCGATCCTGATTGGTTTGATACTCTAAAGTGTGTTTTTTTGCCATAAAACTTCAAGATCTTTGAGAAAATAAGATTTTCCCTATTAAATAGTCGCAAATGGATGTACAAATTTGCATTTAGGCATCTAAATGCCTTTTTCCATATGTTGGTTTTGCCTGCATACACCTTGGTAGGCCTCCCCTTTTGTCAGAAGTTGATTTTAACTGCATACACCTCCCTGGTAAGCATTCAGATGCTCTATTAATTTTTACACCTGTCTGTACTAAATCTGGGGTGTCTATATGCTTTTCACTTGGGTGTGCATGGCCTCTGAATGCTAAGAGAGTGTCTAGATGAATATTCTTAAGTTCCTTACACATATTTTATCTTGTATACATGTATGACCAAATTTGAATTTTGTTTATGTACGTCTTCTTGGGCGTCCAAATATTTGACCCTTTGTTCCCATGTTTTACATATGTATATTTAAGCTTTTGGACACGTATGGACTAAGTACTTTCTTCCCTTGTGATCATTTCTTTGTGTTCTTCGACCCACTAAACAAGATAAACTTGTTCAAAGAGGCACATTACTAATAAAAATTCATTAAATCTTATACAATCTAATATGTGAATTTTCTTGAAAAACCTACTTAATTAGATATTAGAAACAATAAATAATTAAAAAATTTATACAAATATTTGAATAAAACTTAATTAAATGATGACTAATCAATTTATAATTAACTTGAATAACTTTCTAACTAACTTATCTATTCTTATAACTAATTCTTTTTACACATTCTTATAACTAATTGAAATAACTTTGTAATTAATATAGAAAGGCAAGTAGAAAAATACAGCCACATTCTTATAACTAATTGAAATAACTTTGTAATTAATATAGAAAGGCAATTAGAAAAATACAGTTAAAATGAAGTTGGTACTAAAGAATAGAAGTAGTTAGCTTGATATAAAACCGAAAAACTTCTTTGTGGTAGATGCTCTGCCTCTTACTTTTGTCCATGTGGCCGTAGAAAAACTGAAAAACTTAGGGTCTGTTTGAAATAGTTTTTGTTTTTAGTTTTTAAAAACTGAAAAGTAAAAATCAAAACACAATTTAGCCATTTCAGTTTTTTGCTTTTAAAAACTGAAAAATTGTGAAGAGTTTTTAAAAACACATTTGTAAAATATTATATTCAAACAAGTTTTTAGTTTTTAAATTTTCAAAAACTAAAATAGAGTTTTTAAAAAGCCTTTCAAACAGGCCCTTAGACTTTCCCCAGCAGCACTTGAAAGCAACACTGGTATAGTACACTCCTCCACACTCATTTGCTCATGGCCACATGAATGGTGTCTAGCACGTGGCTACTTTTTCTATTTCAGAAAGAGCATCATCAAATTAAACCCATGTGGTGGTAAGTGCATAAATTTGAGGAAGAATAAATCACAGATACATCACCCCTATTGCTATACTATCATTCAAGATTATTATATGTTTAAAGTACTAATTCCTAATGTTTTGTTTTGATAGTGATTTATTATAGGATTTGACTTAAAGTAATCCCTTCCCTACCTTGAGTACTATTAGTGTCTAATTCAAACAAGACATGGTGTAAACAAGATGGTGAACCCATTGCATTGTATAGTTAAGGTCTATGGCTTATCCTCTTCTTTTTCTTTTTTTTTTTCTGTCAAATATATTTCATTCTTTCAAAAGGTAAACAGAGAAAGATTGTGTACATCACTGTCTACTATTAGGGTAAAGTATAAAATAGAATTAAAAAAATATTTTTTTTATCAAGTAGTCTATTAATTCAATTTGAATTCATCATTTAAAAATGAACAAATGAGATGCTGCGAGTTTGAATCCATGTTCTTTCAACTCATATTCTTATATAACTATCAATTGAGTTTGCTTATCGAGAAAAAATATAACTTTAAGTATGAAACTTTTCTTTGACTTTATAAGTTGATGATGATGATGATATGAAAAATTTACCAAATTTTTGTAAGTAATATTATAGTCTAATATCACTAAGTATCGAAAAGAATACTATAGTTAGTATTGAATCAAAATTTCTATTTATCAAAACAAAGATTTATTTGATTTGTTTGAGAGTTTGAATTAAGGATAACAATGGATAGGGTATAGTTAGAGTACTATAGTACATATCCTCATACTCACAATTAGAAAAAAAAATTGTATCCGAGTCCATATCCGTCTGAACATAAACCTTTATATTTGTAACCTACTCTATGGATACCTAAGTAATTGTACCTGTACCCGTTAGGTATCCATAGAGTAGGTTCTGGCGAAAAAAAGATCACTAGAGGGAGAACCAAAAATGGCAATCGAAAAATGTAGTATAGTCGCTGCAGAAAGAAAAATCCCAATTAAGAGAAGAGACCCTGGGGCGGTGGCGATACCATGCACTATCAAGAATATATCATTTAAAAAGGTACTTCTCGATTCTGGCTCTAGTGTGAGTCTAATGCCGTTATCCATTTTCAAAAGGCTTGAATTAGACAAAATTAGTGAAAGTAAGTCGCAATTACGGTTCGCCGATCACACTATTAAGAAATCTTATGGAGTAGCGGAAGATGTACTAGTAGAAGTTGATAAGTTTGTTTTCCCTGTTGACTTCCACATCATGGACATTCCAGAAGATGAAGAAACCCCGATCCTTCTTGGGAGACCCTTTTTGTCGACAGGACGCTGTAATCTTGACATTGAAAAGGGGACGCTAACGCTAAAATCATTTAATGAAGAAATAACATTGAAGATGCTGGGAGTCAAGAAACACAGGTCAGGGGTAAATGAGAAAAATTCAACTGGTATACCGGAAGGTGCACAAGAAAACAAAAATCTCAAAAACCTCCAAGAAAAAGTCTCTAACATATCTTCTCCAATGAAACCAAATTATGATGATGTCAAGAGTCCTAAGAGGGCTAAGGAGAGTGATAAGAATGGGGAAGATAAAGTGAAGAGAAAAGTCATCCATGTTTTTTATCTTCATGAGAGTGTGGGTATGGAAGTACAAAGTAGCGAGTGTTGGAAAAGGAAATACCCTCCATAAAACAAGGGGTAATGGACCGTCGAGCCATGCGACGTTAAACGAAGCACTTTGTGGGAGGTAACCCACACTTCTAATGTTTTGTTTTGTTTAGCTTTTATTTCAGGAAAAAAATCTGGGAACCCGTCTGGTGAAAGCTAGGAGGCAGCAATTGATATTGCGTTACTCTCTGTAAGTCACCATCTCGGATTTGTTACGAAACATTGAGGTCAATGTTTAGTTCAAGTTTGGGGGGTGGAGTTATTTATTTTTGAATTGTTCAAATTTTCTGTTTTTATTTAATTATGTACTCCCAGTTAGAGTAAGTAGTCCCATAACAAAGAGAGAATCTCAAGCGAAGTATCAACAAGGAAGCAACATGTATGAAAAGTGGTAGGAAGTGAATGTTCAAAAATTTTCAGTTCTCACTTTCTTTTTCAATAAGTAACAAAGCACGTATGAATTTTCAAACTCAAACTCTTAATGTGTGCAATGAAACTTAAGGTGTTAGTAAATACTGTCAGAAGTTCTTTATGGTACATTGGTTATTGGATCAGCTTAGCCTTAACCATTGTGAGGAAAGCCTTCCAGTGTTTACTATATGCAGGAGACCATCAATTATTTTGACTTGTTTGTATCATGCTAAACCGGTTGTTGCATCGTCTGTGGAAATCTGTGGAAGTGATTTAGGCAATTGTTTGAATTTGAGAGTTCTTTGAGCCGACTCTACCGTAAAAATTATTTTCTTCTGTGAGAGTGTGATCCTTTGCTAACCATTCTTTGAGCCTGAGGTCAAGGTAAGCATCATAATATGCACCAAGGAAAATACCTGGTGAGTTTTGATCTCAATAAAAAGTTTTGTTTTAGACCATCAACCATAAAATTTGGTGATGTGTTTTCTCTTTGACCTTTGTAGAAAGTAGGGGAGCATTCATATAATCTGAATACAGGTTGATCTCCAAGTTGGGGAGAGTCACATTCAAAAGAAGAGTAAGTACTTATGGTAATCGGTGAAAAGATAAAAGAAGTCGTAGCTTGAAAAAAAAAAAGAAGAGTTTATGGAAAAAGAACAACGTTTGAATATAACGGTTGTTGAAAAAAAAAAAGAGTGAAAAAGAAAAACCGAGCTACGAATGAGAAAAGATGGACAGGTAAAAGAATTAGAGTTTTAGAGAAAAAGAAATAAGTTATGAATTGGATGCTTCCCTATATTAGGAACAACCCTTGATTATCTTCTTTTCTTTGAATCTAAACCACATTACAACCATAGAAAGACCTTTTGATTCTCAGATTCCACAAGACTTGATGCGAGCAATTTGGTGAACGTATGATATGGATCTTTGTTGATTTAATTGTTTGGATGAGTGTTTAACCCCTCTTTTAGTCATCATACTTTTTGATGAGAGTGATTAGTGCTGATTCAATTACAATTGTGTAGTGTTTTGAACTTCTGGAGGTAATTTGCTTTCAAAGTTTGTTTCATGTGTATATTCTGAGTTTGCAGGTAGAAGAGGAGTATTTGACTTAGTTACTGTATTGAACCACTTGAGAAAAACTTTTTGAAAAAAACCTGTTGCATGATTGTCGGTAAACTTTGCTGGAGGTAAGTAATTTTGTTTAGGGACAAACAAAGCTCTAAGTTGGGGAGAGTTTGTTAGGAGTAAATTAATGGTAAATTCATGTGTTAATATAAGTAAATTTTGGTTTAAACTAATGCAAATTGTGATAGATCCATAGGTTTTTATGAAGAATTGAACTGAATAAGTTTAGTTCGTGTATAAAGCAAATCGAATCACTTGTGGGTGTTATTGTTGCAGGTTTAGAGCTGAACTGGAGCTTTAGGAGAACATGAAGAGGAAAAGAAGCTAGAAGTATCAAAGGCAAAGCAAAAAGATGGAGTTTGACAAGGGCGCGCCGCGGGAGTTCTAGCCAGCGCCGCGCCAAAGTTTCTGTTTTGAAGCGCGCCGCGCCAATCCGATGCCGCGCCGCGGCCTCGGCGTTAAAAGCCCAAAACTTCTATTTAAGAAGCCCTAGCTTCCAAGAGAAAAAACAACTTGGTAGAGATCTTTTGTGAGCGAAATTCAGAGAGCAATCCTAATCCAGAACAGCAAACAACATCCGACGGAGAATTCAACATCAATTGAAGATATTCCCTTGATGAAGATGAATCCATCCATGAAACCTTGTGTGTTCTTCATGTCTATGGAGAGCTAAACCCCTCTTGTTGAGTCTAAGGTAGTAGTTAACCTATGAATATACAATACCATTGATTAATTCCTGTGAACAATTATTTGAATTCATTATCAATAAGAAACCTTGCTTTTATTCTTACATTATCGTTGAATCTTTGATCGAAAGAAAGGATTTAACTTTTGCCCTAGGTTACTATATTGATTCAATTGCAATTTGCAGAGATGGAATTGTAATTGGGTTTTCATAATTATCATTCTTAATTACTATTATCGTTATTGTGATTTGGAGAGATCGAATCTCATACCGGTAAAAGTTATCTAATTTGATTTGCAGACATGGAATCTTATTTGAGGATAAGTGAAGATAATGATTCAAAGGATTGTTCTATTGTGATTTAATTGATAATTGTATAGGATTAGGTTGATGAACCCTAAAGACTCAACATCTTTCTTTATTCGTTAACACAAAGTCCTTTACTCGCTTTTATTTTATTATTTGCTTTTGATATTATTATTAGTATAAAACAAACCAAACCAAATTTCTTAACTCAAAATAAACAACTATAGAACGGCAGTGATATTAACCAATCCCTGTGGATACGATATATTACAGAAAATATTTACCCACAAATACTTTCAACAAATTGGCGCCGTTGCCGGGGATTGGTGTCAATATTGCACGCATTGCAATAGTTCTTATTTTGAGTTTTAAGTTTTATTTTCTCTATTTGGTTGTTTCACGTGTTTGCTAGTTTTTGCAGAAGATTGTGTATGCGCAGCAAAGTTTCTAGCGATCAACTTCTTTTTGATCCCGAGATCGAAAGGACTGCTAGGAGGCTAAATAGCAAAGCACGAAGAAGAGCAAACATAGCAAAAGCAAGAGACAACGCAACCGCGACATCGTCACAACAACTGGAAACCATTGACGAATCGCAAGAAGGATTCTTCTTTCACGAACTATTCACGGAGGAAGAACCGGAAGTTTTTATACAACCTACTATTGTCAACATGGCTGCTAATGGTCCATGTGCTAATAGTCCAAGACTCAATCCTCAGTTCGCTAGAACTGCCGCCAACGGGCGACCGACAGAACTGAAGACCGGTATCATACAATTGATTTGTGCAAGTCCTTTCGCCGGATTGGACCATGAAGACCCGTACACGCATCTTACTCGATTCTATGAGTTAGCAGGTACTACGGGTGTCGCTCAAGCTGATGAGGAAGCATTATTCAAGAGGTTGTTCCCACACTCTTTGTTATCTAAGGCAAAAGATTGGTATCTGGATCAACCCGAAGCAGTGATGACTAATTGGAACACATTGGAAGAAAAATTTCTGGAAAGGTTTTACTCTCAAAACCGATTATTTGAAGCAAAAACAGCAATAGCAGTATTTTCTCAAGGTAGTAATGAATCTTTAAATGAAGCATGGGAAAGGTATAAAGCTATGTTGAGAAAGTGCAAAGGACACGGCTTTACAGACGTCGATCAAATCCATATGTTCCGTAACGGTCTCACAGCCACAAACAAGACACTTTTGGACGCCACAGCTGGTGGCTCTCTCATGTCCAAAACACCTGAAGAAGCTACTCAGATAATAGAGCGAATGGCTCTAAATGATCGTCAAGGCAATCATGATCGAACAGTAAGAGATAAGAAACCCGGAATGTTAGAGTTGAACAACAGTGATGCTCTACTTGCTCAGAACAAATTGCTAACTTCACAAGTGGAACTTTTGACACAACAAATGTCTAAATTACCACAACAGATCAAGGAGCTGAACGGGGTATCTAATTCATATCAAGTTGCTAGGTGCGAATTGTGCAAGGGAGATCATCAAACAGGATTCTGTCCACCAGTGCAAGAAGAAGAAGTGAATTACATGAATAATAACCAAGGACAAAGGCAGAATCAATATCAGAATCAGCCATACCAACAAGGTTATCCACCAAGATACAACAACCAAGGGTACCAACAAAGACCACCGAATCAAGGGTATCAACAACAAGCATTCCAACCATACACTCAACCACCACCACAACAGCAAGGAGGACAATCCAAGTTGGAGGAGACAGTGAATCAGTTCATTCAAACATCAGTAATAAATCAGAAGAACCAGGAAGCGGCAATTAAAAACCTGCAAACTCAAGTGGGGCAAATAACACATCAACTCACTCTACAGGCACAAGGAGCCTTACCAAACTCAACCGAAAAAAAACCGCAAGACCAGGAGAAAATTTATGCTGTTACAACAAGGAGTCAAAGGGGTTCAGAATCGGAAAAAGAGAAAGAAGAGGTAGGTGACCCTATGGCGATGGAGGTAGATCTGGAAATAAGAGAGGACCTAAAAGAGCCAGAAGTTGTAATACCACCAATGAAACCAGTTGAAGAAAAAAATAAGAAAGATGTGGAACAGGTGATTAAACCACCCCTCCCTTTGCGAGTAACAAAGAAGGATTCAAAAGAGAGAGACGTTCGGAAATTTACGTCCTTGTTCAAAAAGTTAGAAGTGAATTTACCTTTCTTTGAAGCGCTGGAACACGTGCCTGTGTATAAGAAATTTATGAAGGAGGTATCGGCGAAAAAAAGATCACTAGAGGGAGAACCAAAAATGGCAATCGAAAAATGTAGTATAGTCGCTGCAGAAAGAAAAATCCCAATTAAGAGAAGAGACCCTGGGGCGGTGGCGATACCATGCACTATCAAGAATATATCATTTAAAAAGGTACTTCTCGATTCTGGCTCTAGTGTGAGTCTAATGCCGTTATCCATTTTCAAAAGGCTTGAATTAGACAAAATTAGTGAAAGTAAGTCGCAATTACGGTTCGCCGATCACACTATTAAGAAATCTTATGGAGTAGCGGAAGATGTACTAGTAGAAGTTGATAAGTTTGTTTTCCCTGTTGACTTCCACATCATGGACATTCCAGAAGATGAAGAAACCCCGATCCTTCTTGGGAGACCCTTTTTGTCGACAGGACGCTGTAATCTTGACATTGAAAAGGGGACGCTAACGCTAAAATCATTTAATGAAGAAATAACATTGAAGATGCTGGGAGTCAAGAAACACAGGTCAGGGGTAAATGAGAAAAATTCAACTGGTATACCGGAAGGTGCACAAGAAAACAAAAATCTCAAAAACCTCCAAGAAAAAGTCTCTAACATATCTTCTCCAATGAAACCAAATTATGATGATGTCAAGAGTCCTAAGAGGGCTAAGGAGAGTGATAAGAATGGGGAAGATAAAGTGAAGAGAAAAGTCATCCATGTTTTTTATCTTCATGAGAGTGTGGGTATGGAAGTACAAAGTAGCGAGTGTTGGAAAAGGAAATACCCTCCATAAAACAAGGGGTAATGGACCGTCGAGCCATGCGACGTTAAACGAAGCACTTTGTGGGAGGTAACCCACACTTCTAATGTTTTGTTTTGTTTAGCTTTTATTTCAGGAAAAAAATCTGGGAACCCGTCTGGTGAAAGCTAGGAGGCAGCAATTGATATTGCGTTACTCTCTGTAAGTCACCATCTCGGATTTGTTACGAAACATTGAGGTCAATGTTTAGTTCAAGTTTGGGGGGTGGAGTTATTTATTTTTGAATTGTTCAAATTTTCTGTTTTTATTTAATTATGTACTCCCAGTTAGAGTAAGTAGTCCCATAACAAAGAGAGAATCTCAAGCGAAGTATCAACAAGGAAGCAACATGTATGAAAAGTGGTAGGAAGTGAATGTTCAAAAATTTTCAGTTCTCACTTTCTTTTTCAATAAGTAACAAAGCACGTATGAATTTTCAAACTCAAACTCTTAATGTGTGCAATGAAACTTAAGGTGTTAGTAAATACTGTCAGAAGTTCTTTATGGTACATTGGTTATTGGATCAGCTTAGCCTTAACCATTGTGAGGAAAGCCTTCCAGTGTTTACTATATGCAGGAGACCATCAATTATTTTGACTTGTTTGTATCATGCTAAACCGGTTGTTGCATCGTCTGTGGAAATCTGTGGAAGTGATTTAGGCAATTGTTTGAATTTGAGAGTTCTTTGAGCCGACTCTACCGTAAAAATTATTTTCTTCTGTGAGAGTGTGATCCTTTGCTAACCATTCTTTGAGCCTGAGGTCAAGGTAAGCATCATAATATGCACCAAGGAAAATACCTGGTGAGTTTTGATCTCAATAAAAAGTTTTGTTTTAGACCATCAACCATAAAATTTGGTGATGTGTTTTCTCTTTGACCTTTGTAGAAAGTAGGGGAGCATTCATATAATCTGAATACAGGTTGATCTCCAAGTTGGGGAGAGTCACATTCAAAAGAAGAGTAAGTACTTATGGTAATCGGTGAAAAGATAAAAGAAGTCGTAGCTTGAAAAAAAAAAAGAAGAGTTTATGGAAAAAGAACAACGTTTGAATATAACGGTTGTTGAAAAAAAAAAGAGTGAAAAAGAAAAACCGAGCTACGAATGAGAAAAGATGGACAGGTAAAAGAATTAGAGTTTTAGAGAAAAAGAAATAAGTTATGAATTGGATGCTTCCCTATATTAGGAACAACCCTTGATTATCTTCTTTTCTTTGAATCTAAACCACATTACAACCATAGAAAGACCTTTTGATTCTCAGATTCCACAAGACTTGATGCGAGCAATTTGGTGAACGTATGATATGGATCTTTGTTGATTTAATTGTTTGGATGAGTGTTTAACCCCTCTTTTAGTCATCATACTTTTTGATGAGAGTGATTAGTGCTGATTCAATTACAATTGTGTAGTGTTTTGAACTTCTGGAGGTAATTTGCTTTCAAAGTTTGTTTCATGTGTATATTCTGAGTTTGCAGGTAGAAGAGGAGTATTTGACTTAGTTACTGTATTGAACCACTTGAGAAAAACTTTTTGAAAAAAACCTGTTGCATGATTGTCGGTAAACTTTGCTGGAGGTAAGTAATTTTGTTTAGGGACAAACAAAGCTCTAAGTTGGGGAGAGTTTGTTAGGAGTAAATTAATGGTAAATTCATGTGTTAATATAAGTAAATTTTGGTTTAAACTAATGCAAATTGTGATAGATCCATAGGTTTTTATGAAGAATTGAACTGAATAAGTTTAGTTCGTGTATAAAGCAAATCGAATCACTTGTGGGTGTTATTGTTGCAGGTTTAGAGCTGAACTGGAGCTTTAGGAGAACATGAAGAGGAAAAGAAGCTAGAAGTATCAAAGGCAAAGCAAAAAGATGGAGTTTGACAAGGGCGCGCCGCGGGAGTTCTAGCCAGCGCCGCGCCAAAGTTTCTGTTTTGAAGCGCGCCGCGCCAATCCGATGCCGCGCCGCGGCCTCGGCGTTAAAAGCCCAAAACTTCTATTTAAGAAGCCCTAGCTTCCAAGAGAAAAAACAACTTGGTAGAGATCTTTTGTGAGCGAAATTCAGAGAGCAATCCTAATCCAGAACAGCAAACAACATCCGACGGAGAATTCAACATCAATTGAAGATATTCCCTTGATGAAGATGAATCCATCCATGAAACCTTGTGTGTTCTTCATGTCTATGGAGAGCTAAACCCCTCTTGTTGAGTCTAAGGTAGTAGTTAACCTATGAATATACAATACCATTGATTAATTCCTGTGAACAATTATTTGAATTCATTATCAATAAGAAACCTTGCTTTTATTCTTACATTATCGTTGAATCTTTGATCGAAAGAAAGGATTTAACTTTTGCCCTAGGTTACTATATTGATTCAATTGCAATTTGCAGAGATGGAATTGTAATTGGGTTTTCATAATTATCATTCTTAATTACTATTATCGTTATTGTGATTTGGAGAGATCGAATCTCATACCGGTAAAAGTTATCTAATTTGATTTGCAGACATGGAATCTTATTTGAGGATAAGTGAAGATAATGATTCAAAGGATTGTTCTATTGTGATTTAATTGATAATTGTATAGGATTAGGTTGATGAACCCTAAAGACTCAACATCTTTCTTTATTCGTTAACACAAAGTCCTTTACTCGCTTTTATTTTATTATTTGCTTTTGATATTATTATTAGTATAAAACAAACCAAACCAAATTTCTTACCTTCTGTTTTGTACAAGGAATTTTTGCTTGATAGGCAAGGTATCCCTAGATTTAGGGTTTGTATCTAATGGGCCTTGCTCTTTCTTTGTACTCTTTCATTTTCTTTTAATGAAATCCTTTTTGGTTTAAAAAAAAAAAAAAAAAAAAACTATAGAACGGCAGTGATATTAACCAATCCCTGTGGATACGATATATTACAGAAAATATTTACCCACAAATACTTTCAACAGCGTGAAGCCTAAATATCCGCCCCAGAAGGAGGAGTCAAATGCGCACAAGAACATCTTATAAATAGCCCTCTTCACACAGAGGGCAAGGTAATCTTTTCTTACCCCAAATTTCTCTCACTCTGTTGTACCTTGTGGAACACCTACTTACTTTGACATCGGAGTGCCTTGCAGGTACAACCCCTTTTTTCCCCTCTCAACCGTTCGGAACCACAAGCCTTAATTGTTGCTGGTCATCTGATCTGCTCGATAAAATCATATATATATATATATATATATATATATATATATTTCTACAAAATTATCAAATTTGACACAATCCTTATAAAAAAATTCATGTTTTAGTCCATAGAAAATTATTTATGCACGTAGTTTCTGTAAAATGACGAAAACGTCATGAAAAATAATTTTATAAGGATTAAAATATGACATTTTTTTATAGTGACTAAAAATCAATTTTGATATATTTATAGGGACAAAAACATATTTTATATATATATATATATATATATATATATGTGTGTGTGTGTGTGTGTGTGTGTGTGTGTGTGTGTGTGTGTGTGTGAGAGAGATATATTTCTTTTAATATCAATGACTTACAAAAATTTCAACTCATTAATATAATTTTTCGTTATTTTATAAAATTATTTTGAAGAGAATAAATTTCATATTCATTTTGAGCAAAATATTTTAACATCATAAGAGCTACTTCAACAAAGTATATTCTTTCAAATTTCAAAAATATATTATAATAGATGTGGAAATCCAATCATAATTAAATAGTTTTTGTTTTTCTAAAATTATAGTAATAAAAGTAACACTTCAAATAAATATTTTTAATCTTAAAGTAGATCTAACACAATTTTCAAAAGTAAATCATTCACAATTCATCTTAAAATATAATAAAGTATGTCATAATCTTTTATACTTTTAGCGCGTGTCCATATACTCCACTATTATATAATATCGGATTAAAAACTAAATACAAACAACAACATTCTTTGTTCTCACATATGAGAATATAAAGTTTTCTCTAAGTATCTGTTTGATTCAAATGAGAGGAGAAAAAAAAAAGATTTTAATGGACAGAAGGGAAGAGGAAGGAAGGTGAGAGACTTTTTTAGTTTTGTATATATATATATATATATATATATATATATATATATATATATATATATATATATATATATATATATATATATATATATATATATATATATATATATATATATATATATATATTTGGTTCAAAAGAGGGGAGGGAAAAAAAAAGAGGACTAATTTAAAATATATTTAGTTCACGAGAGGGAGGGAGAGATTTTCTTAATAATTTGCAATTTTATATTTAAATGTGAAAAATTCATAAATAATTTTTTGACAATCAAATTTATAATAATGAGCGATTAATAAAGTCATAATTTACTATAGAATATTAAAAAAATTGAGTAAATTTGATTCGTATTATAATTCTCTAACACAAATTGAATAATGTGTTAATAATAACTTTTGAATACATAAAATCACTTATTATTATTATTATTAGAGAATAATATTCATACATTGTCAGTGTAAAGTTATTTTACACATTCAACCAATAAAAAATTAATAAAATGTCATGTCATTAAAAGTTTTTAAAAATAAAAGTGGGGTATAATTAGATGCATGGTTGTGATTAGTTGACAGTGTAAAACTATTTTACACTGTCGGTGCGTGACTTCTTTTCTCTTATTATTATTGTTATTATTATTATTATTATTATTATTATTATTATTATTATTCTATATTACAATGTATAAAAAAACAATAGATTTAAAATTTGATATAAAATAAAATATAATAAAATACAAAACAAGATTAGAAAATAAACGTAAATAAATATAAAAATAAAAATTTATAAAAGAAAATAAAAAATGACAGTGATTATAATTTATATTAAATAGAAAAATTAAAAATAATTTGATTGTGAATAATAATTATAATAAGTTGATGGAAGAAATAGAGAAAAATCACACAAAAGAGAATGAGAAACACGAAAGAAAATAATAATTTTAGAATACTAAAATAAAATTGAGAATATTTTAGTAAATATAATAATTTATTAAATATTAAAATTCATATTTCATCACCTCCCCTCCAAATCCCCTCATTATGAGGAACACAAAAAGTGTAATTTAGAGAGATTTTGCACTTCTCCCCTCCCCTCCTAAAAATTAGACAAAACATATTTTTATTAAAAATATTTCTTCTCCTTCTCTCGTCTCTTCTCCATCTACCTCGAATCAAACACACCTAAGTGAATTATACTTTACTTCTTTTGTTTATAATAAGGACCATAGAGAATATAATAAAAATATTGAGAATATTATCTAAAAAAAGAACATTCATATTTCAATTGATATCAACGAGAAAATTAAATAAATTTTTACAATTCCATTATTATAATTAAAATAATTATTTAAAAAACAGTTAAGCTACTATAGCAACTAACTTTTCCAATATAAATATAAAATGACATTATTTTTTGTTTTATATTTTAAAACAATTAAAATATGAAACATTTCTAAAAAAAGTTAAAAATTAAAATTAAAAGAGAATTAATTTTTTTTAAAAAAAAATAGAAGGAAAATAGTAACAAAATAAAGAAGATTAAAAAATAAAATTAAAAAATATATATTAGTGACTGAAATTTCGGTCTCTAATTTTAATATATAAATTAATTGTTTTATAAAAATAATTTTTTGTGACCAAACACAGTCCCAAAATTTTAGTCGTTAAATCGATGGTTGATTTATTTTAGAGGTAGTAAAACGGGTCCGGTCCGTTGGGCATGCACATTTTATCCACACTTTTGTGCAGTGCGGGTCAAGGTTTTAGGGCCCCATCCTCTAGTGTGACCGTCCTGCCCCACCCCGTTTTTTATATGGGCTTTTGCGGGCACGGACATCAACAAATTTTTTGTATTTTTAGACCTAAAAAGTGCAGTGTCCGCGGATTTAACCCGCCCCACCCTCATTTTTTGCGGGACGATTCAAAATTTTAGGCCCACACCCTCAACTATCCGCCCCGCTATGCCTTGTTTTCTTGCGGGCTTTTGCGTGATGAGCCTAAACGGGCTGGACATGCCCATTTACCACCCCTAATTTATTTTAATGACCTTTTCAATTTAACTCATAAATTTCAAAAAAAAAATTGACTAAATTTATTTTGTCATTAAATCAGTTACTAAAAACGAGTTTTATAGTAGTAACAATTGAGCTCCAATAATAGTAAGGCAATTCTTTAGCTTCATAATAACTCTACAAATATTTTTCTCTAATTCAAATTTGGAAACTCTACCCTTTTTCAAGAGTTTAGCATATATACTAGTATGTTATCGCACAAACGCGGAATAAAGAAGAATTAAATTTATAGAAAAGATAAAAACAAAAAGGGAAAATATACACAAAAAACTTATATATTTGTTATCTATAATTAAATTATTTTTAGAATGCCGACACAAATATTTAAATAATGTGATTTGTTGTTTGTGAAAATTATTTTATATCGAAAAAGCGTATAAGTTAAATAATTATTTTAAAATCTAGCTCAATTTAAAATTTAAATTAAAAACTCTATCAAATAATGTAATATTTCTCTTGAAAGAAACATGTATTAGGTCTAAATATCTCCCAAAGTATCTCAACAGTCTTAAAAGTGAAGTGCAAAAAGCATATGCATAGCATATATATAATTGTCTTAAGTGGTTGGAAATTTAAAACGCTATAGACATTTTGGTCCCAACGGTACATTATCTCATAAAACAGTTGCAGTGAAATATAGAAAAGAGAAAAAAAGAAAAATTTATGATATCTGAATTCAATCACGTGAAAGAAGTGGAAACACAAAAAAGACATAATGCATTGAGTGTGGTTACACAAAGAAAGCAAAATTTCTACTTTGGGTAATTTCCACTTGTAAAGAGCAAGCAAATGTAGCTGCAAACAAGTAGAAGCCACGTGAAAATACACATTGAGTTACTGTGTATGTGATGTGTGTGTGGTGTTAATTGATTTTTCAATACAAAGTGTACGTAACTCATGAGAGCTACAATGCTATACAAATGTTTTTATCATGTGTAACTCATTTTCAACGTGCCTACTCATCTTCCCCCCGACACCTATATATATCACCTTTGAAATCTATGTCTCATGCATTAAACAATACTCAAGTATGTGTCGTGTCTTCTCTAAATGTTTTTTCTTCTCCACTATGTAGCTTTTCTCATATTAATATTGTTTCATCCTTCTCAATATAACAAGCTATACATTGGAATCACTTATTTGGAGAGATTCATCATTCCGAAAAACAATGTAAGTGATTTACTAGTTTTTTTCTTCCTTGATGTCTTCTTCTTTTTTAATTTGAAATTTTTAATTCGAAAATTAGTAGGGATGGAAAGTTGAACGTAAAGAAACAACCGGTTGATGTTTCTCATGAATATGACAAGTTCGACGAAAGAGAACTTCAGGTAATATAAATTTAATTTATAATATATATTAATAATTTATTTTCTATAATCTTTTTGCATGCGATAATTACATATGACAAAAAAAAAAACACTTTTGATCAATGTGCTATTCACTTCATAAAAATATGTAATATAATGTATATGATATTATTTTAATAGTAAATATTTATCCATATTCACGATAAAAGTTTAAGATACATTTTTATTTTTATTAGATGTATATTATATGTCTTTTTATTTTTTATAGGTAGAGGAAGCGATAATAATCAATAAAATTTTATATATATAGTCGTGAGATTTAGAGTTTGAACCTTGGTGTTAGACATCTAACTTAATAAAATGATTTTTGTATGTTGAGTTACGATTTGCGGTATTATTATACGTCTTCTAATAAATATAGTTGAAATGTTTTTGTAGGCTAGAGTGATAATATGGTTGGCAAGTCAAGAAATGGAAGGAAGGGATGGAAGCAAAGGAATCCATCCAACACTATCTCTTTCATTGCAACCACAAGCATTATTAATGCATGCTTCACATGGCTTTTCTATAAAGCGATCACTTCAAAATTTCCTTCACAAGAGAAATAAAAGGATTCAAGGTCACGTCTCTATTGTAAGGCCACATGATGATAATAGTACAACTTAGTGAAATAATTTGAATCCATTCGTGTCATTAATTTGTAGGATCAATTGAAGCCTACAAATGTGTATTTCATTATATTTTGATTAATCTAGCTATGACTTGTGACAATTAAGGCACGTTTTTTTTTTATTTTTATGAATGGAGAATGACACTTTCAGTCTCTACTACTAGAGCAATGATTTATGAGGAAAATGTGGATCCGTCGCATTCAATATATATGACTTTGAAAAAGTGGAAAAAATAGGCATAAAATTGGCACGATCGTTAAGAGCAAAGACATGCAACGTGGGTGAAATATTTGACAATTCTATTGAAAAAAAAAAATGACACAAAGGAAATATCAATAAAATGTGTTTTGTATTCGTTAATACCTTCACTAAACGGAGGTATAGTTCATTCCCTTTTTAGCTTAGATATATATAGAAGGAATTCATTCCTTTTTAGATTAGATATATATAGAAGGAATTCATTCCTTTTTAGATTAGATAGTACTAGTTGAAAAGTAAATAGTGAGTAAAAATTGATAAGATGGACTTGGTTAATAGTATGCTACCAACAAGGTTATGATGTATATAGGTAAGTAATAGAGTGAGTCCTGCCAACGATGTGCTATGATTATTATTTAAAGCTTTTAATGTTTAGGATTATAAATGGATTATTAGGGTTTATGTTGAATTTCCTATTTATAATGGCGAGGGCTGGAGCCCTCTCGCTCTGGTTGTGACCTCTAGATTAGTTGTTTAACTTAAATAAAAACTTGTAATCTCTAGTGGTTAGTATGTTGGGTTATTAACTTATATGTATTAGCTTTTAACACATGTGTATTATAGATATTTGTAGTGGTTATTCTTTAATTAGGAGGGAAAAATTGAGCCAACACGAATGAGACATAGTGAGAGATGGCGTGGTGGAGGGTGGGTGGACTAAGGTCTTGGGACTTTGTTAATGGGTCTAGAAGGAGAGACATAAGTTCTACCACAACCTATTTCTTCACTTACTTACTTGAGAAATTGCAAGCCAAAGATTTGTTCAAGGTGTTTGATGGCTAGAGCGGTGGATGAGGTCG
This sequence comes from Vicia villosa, assembly GCF_029867415.1. NCBI lineage: Eukaryota > Viridiplantae > Streptophyta > Magnoliopsida > Fabales > Fabaceae > Vicia > Vicia villosa. Next base: position 192,459,128 of record NC_081183.1, on the reverse strand, counting down.
TCATTCCGGCACAGCGGAACAAGTAAGGGAAGAAGTTTGGTTTTGCTCGAAATTTTAATGTCATGGAGGAGGAACGTCTTTCACACGTTCCAGCGCATGATCTTCACAACTCATGACAGGTAGCTTGCCATGACCATGGAGGAAGGATAATGGAATATCAGGGAGGAAGGATAACCTAATAATGAGTTGTGAGAGAGGAGGAAATTACAAAATAAGGAATCAATATGCGGAAAACACTAATTCCTTATAAGGCCTTTATAGTATGAAAGTTAAATGTCCGTTTAGGTTGAGATCTGTTCCAAGTGGTATCAGTTGGAAGGTGATGGTTAAATGTGGGATGCACAATCATAAACTGTCGAAGGATTTGGAAGGCCGTGACATATTGGGTCATTTAAAAGATCATGAAAGAAAGTTTGTGAATGATATGACGAAATACAATATGGCTCCAAGGTACATAATTGATGCTTTGAAAGACAGAGATCCATAAAACCTCATGAGTGTTACTCAGATGTATACAACTAGAGATGCATACAAAACGAGCAAGAGAGGTGCATTGACAAAAATGCAGATGTTGTTGAGCCTTATTCATAAAGAGAAATACATGTGTTGGACTAGAAAGAGGGATAACTCAAATATTGTAGCTGATATCTTTTGGACACATCCTGATTCTATGAAGTTGCTGAATATGTTTCATTTGGTGTTGATTTTTGATTGCACATACAAGATAAAAAGGTAATAATTTTTGAGTGCACATCCTAATATCTATTGTAGATGTTGAGTTGAGTTTGATTAAGTGCATTTTCATGTGTAGGTACCAGATACCACTACTTGAGATTGTTGGTGTGGACGTTTTCAGTTGCCTTTGTGTATTTGGAACATAAAAGGGAGGAGAATTTCGCATGGGCACTGGAGAAGCTCAAAGAGTTGTTCTCTTAGGAAAAATTTCAATCGAAGATTGTGGTGACGGATCGAGAACTTGCATTGATGAATGCCATGAAATTTGTGTTCCTAAATGCAACACATCTGTTGTGTTTGTTCCATATTTCAACAAAAACGTGAGCATGAAATGTAGAGAGTACGTCAAATCAGAAAGACAAGAACATGTCATGTAGGCATGGCAACAAAACCTGTACCCGCGGGTATCCACCTGAACCCGCCCCAAAGTTGACGGAGAAAACCCACTTTGACTAGGTTTGGGTCTGGGTTTGGGTTTTCCCCAATTACAAAATATGGGAATGGGTCGGGTAATTGGGACACTAGTACCCACCCCAAACTCGTCCCCGAACCCGCCCCGTTTATTTCACTATGTATATTATTATTTATATTTGATACTTTATTATTAAATTTGTGGCTAATGTTTTGATAATTTGAAATGTATGTATGGAATTTTTTGAGATTGTTTTATTTTATTATTTATAATTTAATTTGATTTTATAAAAAATAAAAATTTCTATTAAAAAATTGATTCTAGTAAATGGATGGTGGCGGGGCAGGGATACCCAAATCTGTTTGGGACGGGTTTGGGTTTTAATTATCCATCCACGTTTGGGTTTGGGGCGGGAAACGGAGATTGTTTGGGGATTCAGGTTTGGGTTTGGGGAGGTAAAAACTATCCCCAACCCGCCCCGTTGCCATGCCTAATGTCATGGATCTATGGAACAACATCATGTATTCAAATACATAAGTTGAGTTTGTCAAACACATGAAGCACTTTGAGACTGTTTGTGTTGATATTCCTTTATTTGTTAAATATGTGAATAAAACATGGTTGACACCTTACAAAGAAAGATTTGTTGCTGCTTGGACTAACAAAGTCACTCATTAAGGGAACACAACAACAAACAGGTACATAGAACATGAGAGTTTGATGTTATTACATAACTAGTCATAATCTAACATATATTTCTATTTATGATTTTTAGGGTGAAGTCTGCTCATTGGAGACTAAAAAACATGTTGGCTAAAAGGCGGGGAGATTTATGTCGAAGTTGGGATGTTGTGAACACCATGTTGAAGTTGTAGCTCAATTTAATCAGAGTGTCACTTCAAAAAGTATTGTCAATATTGAGCATCGATCTAACACTCATTTCTATTCCAGGTTGTACGGTTTTGTCTCAAGACATTGTATACAACTCATTGGAAAGGAACTAGGGATGGTGAAATTTGTTGGTTCTAGCCAAGTAAGATGTTGTTGCTTCATCAAAACAACACATGGATTACCGTGTGCGTGCCAACTTTCCACTTTTCAAATACTAGGCAATCTTGTTCCTTTAGAATCGATTCATGAATTTTTGGACGAAATTACACATTGTAGAGCATGTGGTTAGTCATGATGAGAGTGGTACAAAGTGGGATTTAGAAGCAGAGTGTGAAGAGTTGAAGATATATTTCAGCTCATTGGATATTGTAGGCTAGAAAGTGTTGAAGAAAAAGGTTTAGGAACTAATACATCTATCCACAATTTCTATGTGTCCACCGCCAGTGAAGTACAAGCCAAAGAAGGGTGTTAAGAAGAGTAGAAAGAGTCAAGAGAGTGGCATGCATCTTGATCCTAGCCAGTGGAAGAATGCAGAGGGCTTGCAAAGGAGTCAGACTACGAAGAGATCATGCACAAACCCAACAACAAGTTAACTGTCAAGTACGCCAATTAGAAGCCAACCATCCACCAAATCTTCAGGGCATATCTTCTTATCGCAATTCCCTACTTCCTTACATCCATACATCGATGACATTATTGATGTTGGTGACAATGGAGATTGTGGTTTTCGTGTTATTGCAACTCTACTTGGATGAGGTGAAGAGTCGTGACCTTGATTTGGACGCATTTAGATGTTCAAGTTCATCAACACTCTCAATTATTTTCCAAGTTGTTCTATGATACGATTTCTACAGTTAGGAATGTTTTACGAGTAGACCACTTGGGTGTGTAGGGTATGGACAAATGGATAATAATTCCTGATATGGGTTGCCTATTGCTTATAGATACAATGTTGTTTTTTGTTTACCTTTTCAAAAGACTTAATATCACATTTTTTCCTCTTGCCTTAGCTCCACCTATATATACGAACATGCATAAAATCATTGATATTGGCTTTGTCAACGACGATAATTAGGTTCAGATAAAGATATTTACGACAAAACACCATAAAATGAAGGATATCATATATAATTTAATGGGTGACATAAAATCCTCTACATATTCAATCCCTTTTGCCATTTCTAGGTGAAATAGTTAACAAAAAAGACTAAAATCAAATACGATTAGAATGGGATTTTAAACCATTCACTCTAGTTTTTAAGCCTTCGAACCTCGTCCATTTAGCAATTGAAAATAGATGGAATAGTTGTTTTAAGATTATTGATAGAAATTCCTTTATTATTTCTCATATATATAATAAGATCATTGTGCAGATGAGATAGCAAATTTAAGTTTATTCATTCGGAGTTATATTCAAATAGGCATTCACAATTTCTCTAAATCATACAATAGAATAAAGCAAGATGAGTTCTTTGGCAAGTTTGCCAAGTGTCATCTTCTTAGAACTCTTACTATTTTAAAATATGCTATTAATAGTAATTTTACTATATTTAATTTTAATTATTTTATTATTATTTAATTTATTATTTTATTAATTTTTCAAATGTTCACTGTCATTAATTCTTCTTTGAATTTGCAACAAATGCTTCAATGGTCCTAGCCGAAATATGCATGTCTGCCCTAATTAATGCTTTCTACCTTCCCAATTCCAACTTTTCAGATTTTCTAGTCTAATTCAATTTATTCTAATTTAATCAAATTTTTATGTCATTACCCATGCTTCTCTTTCATCCGATCTTCCATCTTATAAAGATGTGCAAATTGGAACAACTCTAACTCCACATTTTGCAGTTTAGTTTTTTCAACCATTTCGCCTTCATTTTTTCTTATTATATCGTGTATGATTGATACAAACTGAATTCACCCTTTGTGTTTTGATTTCAAATTTTTAGGTAACTTCCTGATTGCAAGAAGCAATTTTGTGTTATTTTAGAGTAATGAATAAAAGAGGAAAACTTTGATGCTTCTTGATCTTGAGAATGTTCATTCACTGTTTGATGAATTGGTGAATTGGTCTTCACTTTATTCAACCCTTCAAACCTGATTCAGAGTCAAATCGCATAACACAGCATATCCAGAAGAAGAATAGGGCCAAAATTTCATATCCAGAAGAAGATTCCTAATCAAAGAGGGTCCAAAAGAAGAATTTCGTTTTATTGCTCGATTTCATGTTTTACCTTTTGCAATCACGATTGATGTAATTTATAATGTTCAAAATAATGTGAATGAATTGGGGTAAGAGTTGTTGGATTTTATCTATTTTATTTTTGTTTGATTATAGTGTTTGATTTGTGTAATCGAAAGAGACTAGGGTTTGACCATAATTTCGTTCGGTGATGAGAGAAAAGAAGGGAAAGATCGTGAGATTAGAGATTTGAGAAAGATAAGCGTGAAAGGGATAACAAGAGGAAGGAGATGAATTGAGGGTCAGAGGGGAGCGTGGGATGTTTAAGCAAAGAGAGAATTTTGTTTAGAAATTATTATTTTTTATTGGAAATTGAGATGATTGCTTGAGATTTAAAGAAACAAGAAAAGTAAAAAGAGGCAGCCATTTTTTTTTCAATCTAGGGTTTTTCGGTTCAACGCTTTCTCATTGCAAAGTCATTTGGAACTGCAATTTGAAGTTTTAATCACAAATTTTTTATAAAATTTTATTTAACAAATTTTTCATAACTTTTTAATGTTATATCATTAATAAGATAAGATTTATTATATGTTAGTTGGATAAAATGTTAAACTTTTTTGATGGAATGTTTATGAATATTTGAGTTGGTAAAATAGTGGAGAATGGAGAAATATTAAATGATATAATTATCATTATTTATGTTAAAAAAATTATCAGTCGTGTGTCTCATTGGTTTTTGTTAGTTGTCATAAGTAATGTGTAATATTAATTAAATATTTTTTTTATTTAAAATTATTAGATATGCAAAATAAATTAAGGTTTAATTTTAAATTTGGATTTAAAGGTGATTATTATGTTAATTACTTTTCTTAAATGGATTATTTTATAGATTTCAAAAGTTTAAATATCATGCTCCATCTCAAATGAAAAAAAATATATACAAAAGATTATTATACTTACAACAAAAGACAATACATTATTAAAAAAACACTCTTTATTCTAAAATATTTAGATAATTTTTATAAAATCTAAAACGTGAAAATTAATTTGGTTTCATCAAATAATTGAAAAGATTAAATATTTATATTTATTATCAATTGTGTTTATTAGAATTGATTAACAATTTTTGTAAAAATTATAATAATTTACAATTTTTTAATTATTACTACAATTTTTTTTTACATTAGTAATAAGTGATTCTTAGAATTTTATTCAGTAATGAGAGAATAATTGTTTAAATTTCTAATATAAGATCTTAAATCTTTTTTAAAAAGTATTCCCATAAATAATTATTAAAATTGGTATGGATTTTTCCTATTACATGTGAGTAAGGATCCACCCCATTTCTTAAACTTCATTTCTTTTCCATTACTATAGTTTTGTGGGTATATTACACGTATTTCTAAGACTTATGACACATATTTATTATTTATTTAACTTTATGCACACAAAACTATAGTAATGGACCCTCCATTTATTTTTAAGAAATGGAGCGGATCCTTACTCATGTATGTTTATTTTTTTTAATGATTATTGACGGCACTCAAAGATGCATTGTTTTGTAATCTTTTAGTGCCATTATTGTTTTAAAATAATATGTTGCTAAAATTAAAAATTTGGAGGATAAATATTGTGATTTAAAATTTTTAAATGAATTATTTCCCACGTATCATGTATGATTATTTCTATATATAAAAAGATTATAATTCTTAAATAATTAGACAACATGCTTCTAAAATAAATATATTTTTAATAAATAAGTATATTGTTGATTATAAAATAACTATATTATTGGTAAAAGACTTAAAAATTGCAAAAAAAATATTTATTTTTTAAAAAAATATGTAAAATTATTATAGATAATTATTATAAGATAAGAGAGTGACCTAATTATCTTAATTATCTCTCTTAGAATTAATTGCCTTATTTGTAAAAAATTAAAATAAATTATTTAATATTTATGATATATTTTATTTTAATTTTAGGCATATGCAAATCAAGTAAAATAGAGTTTTTTTTTTAAATTGTGCTGTTTTACTATAAAAAAATTATAGAAATCGATTTATAATCTCTTTTAAAAATAATAAATATTTTGGTTAGGAACAATTAATAAATTTTTTGATTTTTTTATTTCATCATAATGTCTTATTTATTCAAAATGGAAATGATGTATCAAATGTGTTTAAAAATAAAATAGGGGGTCTAAAATCGTGAAAACACTAAAATAGGGGAATCAAAACTGTAATTTAGCCTTATTTTAATTAATTTATCATCTCATTTATTGCTTTTGAAAATTTTAATTTGTTTATTATAACAATTATTACAATTTATTTTTAATAAAAAGAGAAACTTTTTTATAATAATTGTTACAAATATATGTTTTTAATTTGAATGTCATCTTGATTGATTCTCTTAATTTTTTTAAAACTTACATAAATTATTAATAAATTAAAAATTTCCAAATTATTTTATAGTTTTATAAAAAAAATTATATTAACTTTTTTATGTATATTATTAATTACAATGACATTTTATTTATACAATAGTAATCTTATTATAAATACAATTTATAAATTATAAGTATTTTTAAAATAATCTTTTTTACTTAAAAAATATTTAACCCGTGCCTCGGGTCTAAGTACTAGTGTAGTTTTATTTTATATATGCTTTGCCCTTACTTAAAACGCTGGTGGACTATGTTTTGGGCCTTGATTCCATATTGGGCCTAAAGCCCAAAGAAATAAATGCTGTAACCGACTTTGAGTTGGAAGTTGGGGTCGGTGATAGAAACTTAGACAAGTTGGACGGAAAGAAAAGACGCGGAAAGAAGCCGCCGAAACTGAAAGCGTGCAAGCAAAATTACCTGTTTTCTGTGCATATCGTTTTGGAAAATACAGAAAAGTATATTAATTAATTAATTCATTTATAAAGGAGTGACGTGTGAATTTAAACTACATAAATAAAACTCAATCACGTACAGTATTTTACAAAGTGTAATTAATGTATATATTTTATTTATAACTATTACTACTATTAAAGAATTATATTTTGGTTTATAGATATATTCACTAAACTTTTTGTTTTAATTTTTTAATCACATTCCAAGTCCTGTCATGAAATTAGTTGATATATGACCATGTTCCATGTCAGATAACTCTCCCCACTTATTTCTTTTTCTTTTAAGGCATAAGATAAGATATGTTTGGATTAATGATAGTTGATGGAATGAAGAGATAAATTATGTGATTTTATTATTTGAATTTATAAATAATTTCTACATGTTTGTGGTGTAAAAATTTGTGTGAGTTGGACTTTACTAGGCTCATAAGTTTTCATGAGGCTCGTAAGAGTGAGAGCAAACTTCAAAATTCAATCAACATTTATAAAAATATTTTATAGGTTATTCATTAAGGATGTTTTTATAAGAGTTGAATCTATGATCTCTCGGTGTGTGAGTGAACTCTTTATAAATATAATGAAAAATTGATGAAATCCATTTCAATGAATCTTATATTTTTTATTCTATTAAAATGGAACATTATTAATAAAATTATCAAATTTATGCATATTACGAGAAGACATATTATAAACCTTCACCATACAGAGTAAAAGCTAGAGCTTTGAGGACAACTATTTTGAATTGACCACAAGACCCAAGAAGCTAAGGCTCAATAAATGAGCAATAAAACATTTAACGCAAAAATAGATAGATTCTTTCCCTACTAAACAGACAATCTTTTTCGGGAAGACCTTAACAACCGTCCAGATTAATCTGACGTTTGATTACAATTCACAACCTGTCACATGCATTCATTTATTAATTGTTTCCATATTTAAAGAATGAATCATGTAATTTTTCAAGTATTTAAATTTAAATTCTCTCATTCAAACATCACTTTTTACTATAAGGTTGTGTTTGTTTCAGGGTTACAAAAATTATTCCATAAAATGGTATTTTCAGAATTATTATTCCTTGAAATATTATTCCAACTTATGTATTTGGTTAGAATTAAGCTTTCAAGGAATAAATAAAATTTGTTAAATTTAAAATTATATAAAAAAATGTCACTGATAGTAGGAAGTTAGAGTTGAATGAATTTATTCTCATTGAAATGTTATATTCTAACCCTTTAAGTCTTATAATATGAATCGAAAAATCATGTGTAAATAGGAATCCTCGAAATAAAAAATGTCATAGAATAATTATTAAAAACTTGAATCAAACAAGAGAATCTTGCATTCCCATAGTCTTATTTTCAAGAATAATTTTTGTTATACCCTAAGTTCACGAGAAAACATTTTGTATTATTAATTTAAAAATATTAAATTTATTTTTGAATTCATATTTTACAATATTGGATTCATGTTATTTTCAAGATATTCTATTAATTTAGATGAAATCTTAAAAGTAACGAATATATATATATATATATATATATATATATATATATATGCAATCAAGTCAAGTCATACCGTCCAATTATTATTTTTACGAATAAAATCGAAATACATGAATTAATTTAAAAAAGAAACTGGGTTTTGGGAATTCAGAAAAGAGAAAAGAATATGCCATAGTTAAATTGTTATGTTCCTCACAGATATTCTCAGATTCCAACCAAATAATACTCTTCTGAAAACAAACATTCACTTCATAACCTTTTCTCTTTCAATTTCATCATCGCACGCTCTTCTATTCTCTCTCGATACAATCTAACACACCACAACAACGTAAGGTTTCTCTCTCTATCTCTCTCTTTTCTTCATTTTTCTTTAAACATTTGCAAAATCTCTTTATTCTCAACCAACCTGTTCTTTTCTTTCATTCTTGTTCTTGTTTTTTCTTATAAATATACGGTTGCTTTTGCTTCATCTCTTGTTTATTTTTTTTAGTTTAAAAGATTTTGTTTATTTTTTCAATTTCTTGTTGCTTTTTTGGCTAGCTACAACATTGTAAGGTATTAAAAAAAAATGAAAATTTATGATTATAATAATTATATAAGAGGAATTATAATTAGGGCTTTTGTTCCGTTTCCCTAATTTTATTGATTTTCAACTTCTCTTAACTGCTATATAATTGGAATTTAATTTGTTGTTTTTCTTTACTTAGTTATATTTTTCAACAACTTTATTCTTTTCATCGTGATCATTATTTTGCCTCTCTTGTGTTTTTGTACTATCATGATGTTGACATATTTTAATCATGCCCATAAACTTGATGTGAAAATGTCTACATATGGAAATTTAGTGGAATTCAATGATTACGAAATTCAATCACTGTGCTAATAATCTTGGAGAAGGATTTGATTATGTATAGAATATGAAAACGACGATTTGCAGTTGAATTTCTGTTGAACTGACAAAGGATTTAGTTTCATAGCTTTGAATAGTTACTGTTATAAGTCGTGTTTTTCTTCTTTCCATTGAAATCTTATGCCATATATATGCTTGACTAAAGATGAAATTTTTCAAAATGAAGAAATTTACAGTTTGCTTTATTGTTTCTGAGACGACCCTTTTGTCAATAATACTGAAATTATTATTATTTTTCATCTTCTGCAGGATTCTTGTGTCGCTGTTCTATATGGTATTCTGGAATTATTAAAGTAGGATTCTTTGCAAGAGTTTTAATTCTTTGTATTGGACATTTTTAAAAGATCGGAAATGGGCTCTGATAAGCATCCTGCGGGTCTTCTTGATACACTCAAAATGGAGAGGGTCAGAACTATATTTACCCACACTTATCCTTACCCTCACGAGCATTCTCGCCATGCTGTAATTGCGGTTGCAGTGGGTTGCCTTTTTTTCATCTCATCCGACAATATACATACTCTTGTAGAAAAATTAGACAACAATGTTAAATGGTGGTCTATGTATGGCTGCTTGTTTGGCTTCTTTTATTTCTTTTCATCACCGTTTGTAGGCAAGACTATCAAGCCGAGTTATTCAAATTTCAGTCGATGGTAAGTTTATTTTAACAAATGTGCATATGTGTTACTACTGACTATGTTTATGAAAAAGATTCTACAAGATTAGTACTGATATGGCATCCACTTTGCAGGTACATAGCCTGGATTTTAGTGGCTGCAGTGTACCATCTTCCTAGTTTTCAGTCAATGGGGGTGGATATGAGGATGAATCTATCTTTGTTCTTGACAATATATATCTCATCCATTGTGTTTCTTATTGTTTTCCATATTCTTTTTTACGGCCTCTGGTATATTGGGTTGGTTTCACGTGTGGCTGGAAAGAGACCAGAGATCTTGGCCATTCTTCAAAATTGCGCTGTAAGTTTGAAAGATTCTTTTTTGTTCGTTAGAAGATTCAATATCATTCTGATGCCCTTTCTTTATATTAATAATAGGTACTTAGTGTAGCATGCTGTGTATTTTATAGTCATTGTGGAAACCGTGCCATGTTAAGAGAAAAACCGCTTGTTGACCAAACAAAATCAACCTGGTTTCCTTTTTGGAAGAAAGAAGATAGAAACACATGGCTTGTGAAGTTTCTTCGGATGAATGAGTTGAAGGATCAGGTTTGCTCATCTTGGTTTGCTCCAGTTGGATCAGCAAGTGATTATCCTCTTTTGTCAAAGTGGGTTATTTATGGAGAGGTACTTAATATAAGCTTATAATTTATAATCTTGTGTATCTTTGTCTGTAGTGGTCATTTACATGTTGTGATGTAAGAATTCTTTTAATGTTTTAGATAGCCTGCAATGGTTCATGTCCTGGTTCGTCAGATGAGATTTCCCCCATCTACTCACTCTGGGCTACGTTTATTGGGCTTTACATTGCAAACTATGTGGTTGAAAGGTCAACAGGGTGAGTAATTCTTTTTTATGTGCTAAACATTGCTATATTTCTGCATGTTAGTATGTTTTTTTTTTTTTTACGTGGTCCAAAGTATTGAAGTTGTATTGTAAAATCCTTCTGATATTAAATTCCGGTAGAAGTTAGTCACGTGAAAACTTTAGAATATGCCAGTTTTTGTTCTTGGTTTGGCAGACTGCTGTTGGACATATATGAAATTTTGCGCCTGAATTTCTTGGGATGTTTTTAACTTGAGCTTGTGTTCTTGTTATATTGTCTAGTCATCCCAATGAAATCTGTATTAGTTATAGTTGTTTTGTTTTTGCAAAACTGTTTTTCTGGCCATAGTTCCCTGCAAAATGCAATGCACAACAGTGTCATGATCCCTAGGAACAGTAGTATACTGAGGGCAATAATTACTATGGGAAATCACATTTTCATAATACATTAATCTAATCATTATATCAATTTGTTTTTTCATTATCTTAATATCTTGTTTTTGATGTCTTAAAAATCAACAGTTGGGCTCTTGCTCACCCGCTCTCTGTTAAAGAATTTGAGAAGGTGAAGAAGAAGCATTTGAAGCCTGACTTTTTGGACATGGTTCCTTGGTACTCTGGGTATGTGTATAATTCCATATTACTTTCTTTGTTATATTTTGAGGTGTTGGAGATGATCATGATTGTATGTTTACACTTGATGAATTATGCAGAACATCTGCTGATTTATTCAAAACTGTTTTTGATCTTCTAGTATCAGTGACGGTGTTCGTTGGCCGTTTTGACATGCGAATGATGCAGGTAATGTTTTATATTTCCTTGCAATAATTCATAATATTTTGTCAATATGCTATTTGACTTATAGCCTGAATTTGCTTATATTACCGTATTACATTCTATGTACTATTAAATTGCATACAGTGTGACAGTAAGTGCTTGCTTACCTTCAAGGGGTTTATAGTTACTCCAAATGTGATGTAGGATAATGTTGAAAGGATTTTTTTTCCATATACTGTTGCCAATTGATCTTGTTTCTGGTATTTTCTTGTATAAGAATAACACAAGTTGCAAGAAATGTGGATGTGAAAGCTTATGAATCATACAAGAATTTGTCACACAAATTTTTATGCTTTTAAAATTCAGTTTACCATGTGATTTCTAGTCGTCAAATTTATATTAAAATTTTTTCTTGCAATTTTTATATTTATACTGAGCATGCCAATATTAAGCTATATGTTGACTGTAGCCTGTAGGTGTAGTTAAGTTTGGTATAAAATCTTTTAATGAGTCTTGCATGGCATTTTTTTAAAATCTATTTTTATAATTCAGGAAAAAGTATCTTTTAATGAGTCTTGTCACGTACTTGTATGCGATGGTATACTGAGTCTTATTTTCATTGCCAGGCAGCAATGAGCAGGGCTGAAGATGGAAAGCAGCATCGTGACCTTTTATTTGATCATTTTAGTGAGAAGGATGATTTTTGGTTTGACTTTATGGCTGATACCGGTGATGGTGGGAACTCATCTTATGCCGTTGCACGGCTACTTGCAAAGCCTTCCATTCGTACAATGAAAGATGATGCTCAGGTTACCCTACCACGTGGTAACCTGCTACTTATCGGGGGTGACCTTGCGTATGTTGCTTATTTATTGTGCTTTTGTAATTTTTTGGGATCAATTATTATGCTGATTGAAAGATTCTCTTGAGTGATTTGCTAGCCATTTAATGCCCGTGGTTTTTGATACTGAATTTTGAATAGCTAGGTCTAAAATCAAATCATGAATAATAAAATTCTGAGTTTTCTGTCCTTAGTTTTGTACATTTTTATAAAAAGATATGGAAGCCCTATTAGAAAGTACATCAGGTGGAGGGGTAAAGGAAACAAGTTATAGTCAATAATTATGTTTAAGAAAAAAGTATTATTTTCATGGAGTAGTCGCATTTTATAGAGTTTGGGAAATTGGGAGTATTTAAGAAGTTGAGTGTATCTTACATTTTGTTTCGGAATATATGATCTATTATATAGAAGAGAAGGTATTTTTATTGAATATCATATGGTAATCAAATTTGTGAATTTCAAATCAAGCTTAAAATTAGTTTGCAATTTGTTAGCATGATAGGAGACACCCTAACTGCTTTTATAACAGACCAAAAATATCTTTGTATTGCCATTTGAAGATTAACTCCTTTTCTTTCTATTATTTGTTTTTAGAGTTCTGTTGCTATTTTTGTTTTCTCAAGGGCTTGTTTGTACTGTTGTAGGTATCCCAATCCATCAGCATTTACATATGAAAGACGTCTGTTTGTTCCCTTTGAGTATGCACTCCAACCTCCTCCTTCATATAAAGCTGAGCAGATAGCCGTAAATAAGCCCTTTGGTGATCAACTGAGACAGTATGATGGACCTCAGTGCTTCGTTATTCCTGGAAACCATGGTTAGTTTTAGCGTGGTTTGAGCCTCACCAAACTACTATACTTTTCAAGGAGTTTATTAAATTTTCACAGTTTTCCCTGTTTGTATCTATTTAGTTGCTTCATTTATTTTTCATTAATTGTTATGTTTGTTTTGGTCATTTTACCTGATCTCATTTTAAAAAAGTCTATAAAATTGTGTTTCTATGCGTAACGGAAATATGTATTCATCGTTATTATTGTCTTGCTTCACAGACTGGTTTGATGGACTTCAGACTTTTATGAGGTATATATGTCATAGGAGTTGGTTAGGTGGATGGCTCATGCCTCAGAAAAAGAGTTACTTTGCTTTGCAACTCCCTAAGCGGTGGTGGATTTTTGGGCTTGATCTTGCTCTTCATGGTGATATTGATGTGTACCAATTCAAATTCTTTACTGAGCTGATAACGGAAAAGGTAAAATAATGTCTGTCTCTTCTCTTTTTATATTTACATGATGTATAATTTAATTTTTGCTTCTTAAAGTCTCTAGTGTCTAATGTGAGTTTAACTACTACATTTTTTTAAACTTTTTTTAATTAGTCATTCTTTTGCTGTTGCCATTGGTTTAATATGAAATGAAAAATTGATGTATTGCTATATTCTGGTATTTACACCGAAATTATGGGGAAATTTATCGAGCAATACTCTAATTACCTTAAAAGCAACAAGAGCTATAACAGATAAAACTAGAGATAGACTCTGAAGATTGAATGCTATTTGCCCCCTCGGCATAATGTGATTATTTTTAAGCTAGTTGAATTTGCTGTCATAATTTTTTTGTATTTTGATTATGATCTTGTTTTGGATTGTCGTTTCTGTTCAAGTGAAGTACCAGATATTTGATAAACTATTTCGTAATATCGGTTACTTTCTGAATCTAAACATAGACCCAATTTTGTCTCTATTTTATGCCTCATTTTTTACCTGTACACTGATTGAGCATACCTGCCTTTGTGACCCATTTTCATCTTAGGTTCAAGAGAATGACTCTGTGATCATTATAACTCACGAGCCTAATTGGCTTACTGATTGGTATTGGAGCGATGTTACTGGGAAGAATATTTCACATTTGATTTGTGATTATTTGAAAGGAAGATGTACGCTTCGGATGGCTGGGGACTTGCACCACTACATGCGTCATTCACATGTAAAATCAGATGGGCCTGTCCATGTCCATCATCTTCTTGTAAATGGTTGTGGTGGAGCTTTCTTACATCCTACCCATGTTTTCAGTAAATTTAGTAAATTTGATGGAGTTTCCTATGAATGCAAAGCTGCATATCCTTCCTTTGAAGATTCAAGCAGGGTATGTAGAATGTAAACAGTTTCCTACTCTAGTCTCTTAACTCTAACCACTAAATGTTTGGTTTTTATACATGTTACTACTTACGGGATTATAACATTATTTTTAATTTAATGCAGATTGCATTAGGAAATATCCTTAAATTTCGGAAGAAGAACTGGCAATTTGATTTTATCGGCGGCATCATATATTTTGTCCTAGTATTTTCAATGTTTCCTCAAGTGAGTTCCTCTATGTTCTCAATGCTAATTTAGCCAGTGGTTTCCTTTTGGCTCAAAGTAAGCACAGATAAGCAGTTTCCTTTGTCACTAATACCCAACTGTCTTTTTTTTCTTAATTTGTAGTGTGAGTTGAATCACATTCTCCAAGATGATACATTTTCAAATCAATTAAGCAGTTTCCTTGGTACTGTGTGGAACGGATTTATATATATCCTACAAAACTCTTGTGTGTCATTTGTGGGAGCTTTAGTATTACTAATTTCAGCATATTCTTTTGTTCCACCAAAGATGTCACGGAAGAAACGATTAATGATTGGAGTTCTTCATGTTGCTGCTCATCTCGCCGCAGCTCTGATTCTTATGTTACTTCTTGAAATAGGCATTGAAATATGCATCCGGCATAAGTTGCTGGCAAATTCAGGTTTGGTTTTCGTTCCTGCTGAATGACTTGTATAATTGTATTGCTACAAATTTATGTAATTCGTGTGTTCAGCCTTAATTGATAAATTATATATATACTTTGGCTACATTTGGTTTTTAATTTGAGTCTACTTGTTAGATTGACATCGACTTGGCACTATGCCATGTGTCCGTAGTATTCTAACTTTCCATATTTCCAAATGTCCGGATAAAATGTCTTGTCATTTTTTATTTCAAATAATATTGGCACAACAGCACCAAACTTAGAAGGTTACTTAACTGTCTCCGCCAAACTTTGTGAACTTTTAGGTGTTTGGTAGTAGTAGTAGTAGTATAAGAACCTAAATAGCTCTGGCACTTCATATTTAAGGCGTGTCTGGTGTCTGACACCGATACATGTGGTTACATTCAGTTAGTCTATATTCTCAAATACTACAAGTGTTGGTGTCGTGTTCAGTGTCACTGCTTGCTAATCTATGGTGATTCTGTACTTAGGAGTTTGATAATGTGTAAAGTAGTGTTGTCTTGTATGTAACCAATATGGATTAAGATGATGATTTTTTGTGTGTATGATCCAGGGTATCACTCGTTATATCAATGGTATCAATCAGTGGAAAGTGAACATTTTCCAGATCCAACTGGCCTCAGAGCTCGTATTGAACAATGGACATTTGGTCTTTATCCAGCATGTATCAAGTATTTAATGTCTGCTTTTGATGTGCCAGAGGTATGAAACATCTTTGGACTTTTACAGTTCTGATTATTCTTAAAATGGATAGTATCATGAAGATTATTTTCTCAGGTCATGGCTGTCTCTCGGAACAATATTTGCAAAGATGGATTAGAGTCTATTTCCCGAGGGGGTGCCGTAATCTATTATGCTTCCGTCTTCCTTTACTTTTGGGTTTTCTCTACTCCGGTTGTTTCATTAGTGTTTGGAAGCTACTTATATATTTGCATTAACTGGCTCCATTTACACTTTGACGAAGCCTTCTCCTCTCTCAGAATAGCTAATTACAAATCATTCACACGATTTCACATCAATTCTGATGGCAATCTTGAAGTTTATACTCTCGCAGTTGATAAGGTAAGAAGCTGTTAATTACTTTAGTATTGTCTTATTTTATGTAAAGTGAGGTATAGAATTGGTTCAGTTTTTTTTCTTTCCATTTGCAGGTTCCTAAGGAGTGGAAGCTTGATTCTGATTGGGACGGAGAGACAAAAAATCCACAAATTTCGAGCCATTTGAGACGCTTTCCGAGCAAATGGAGGGCAGCCGTTTCCCACCAGGATCCAGTACATACAGTCAAAATTGTTGATCATTTTGTTATTGACCGAACTGAAGATAAAAATGAATGCGGTGATACTGATTCTAAAGGGCCATTAGATCAATGATTTATTGATTTAGTTGTGTCCCATATGTAACATTATTTAGGAAGAGATTTGAAGAAATGGAAAGTAGAACAACACTTTCCACATCTCTGTTACTCTCTACTATCTTTTTGCAAAGTGAGATGGTGACCAATCTCTTAGCATAAGACCTTAAGGATTTAGGGATGGGTAAGTATGAGCCTTCACTCTTCCGTTCTCTAATTTTTAGTTAAAATATCTTCATTATAGATTGTAATTTTGTAAAAAAAATCTTGTAACACTTAGTAGTATAATTACAAATGCTAGAAGTTAGATTGATCTCGTTCCAACATTAAAATCTTCAAATTGATAGAGGTTATGTTGTTTGAAACTAGATTTGATTGTATTTTTAGTTTACTTGTTAGGCTTAATGCTTTAATCTCTTGATTCTCTCAAGGATTCCAGAACAAAGATTGTATTCTTCAGTAAAAGAAATGATGTTAATCTCATTCTTCCATGTATCTTTCAAGTGCTTACAATGTGTTAATAAGCAATTGTTTCAAACTATTGTTAGTTTGAGAAGAGAAAACTCTGATATGGGGTCCCTTTTAGGGCATCCTTTACTTCTTCCCAGTTTTCAATTTGCTTAGACAATGGCTTAGTGTGAATCTTAACTTGAACACTTTGCAGATCTCTATATGGCAACCTCAGAAATTCTTGAACATCATTGAGTTTCTGAAAATGAAAATTGAAAAGTAGATCAACAGCTAATCATATCAAACTTTTTAAATAATATTACCGTAATGTGCAATGACTATCTTGTAAGTATGATATAGACTGTAATTACCGTGCGATTTTTGAGAAGATCCTCGTAGTAGAGAACAATGTGGCGAGTGTTGTTAAAGTATTCAATGGCTTTTGCAACTGTCTCCTCTGTTTGCTTTAGCTCTGCCATTAGTGATGTGGTCTTGATCAATGGTTTGTATTTGGCAAGAACTTCAGCCTGCAATATATAGTAGGATGAAACCAATTAAGTTAGAACATAAGATTAAGGACAAGAAAGATACCTCTGTTGTGGATGGGACATGAGATTTGTGGGTTCCATTGAGTTGCTTGGCATATTTGTCATAGGAATTTGCTAACAAAGATACTATTCTACGTAGGAAATTCCTTCTTAATAGGAATATTACAGAAACTCCTTTTCTTTGGATGTATTCCACTATCTCCTCATGATGGGCCATCAAACCCTATGAAAATATTAATTTCTTCTTTTAGTATCTTATAGAAAACTGTATGAGTATGATTAAACATTTTTAAGAGGTGAATTGAACCATGCAATGAAAAGAGTGGTACCAACCTACCTGATTAAGCATCCACTTGAAGCCTACAGCTGCATTGCACTGATTCTTGGAAGCACTTGTAAAGTAGTCAAGATTATACACCTTGTCCATTGTCTTTAAAATTGATGAAACACTTCCCCTTCTTTTGTGTTTAGAAAATATCTCCCCATTGGAACTTATATTAATGTGACTATTCAAAAGTGCCTCTAACCATCCACTCCCAGATCTTTGCATTGATATGATGCAAAAATACCGCACAGGATTGCAACCACATTCTTCCCTGCCCGTTCATCAATTCAATAACATAGTGAACTATACTTCAAATTACAACCTTCTAAAAATGGTACATATTAAAAGTTTGATAACTCCTTAGACCACAAGTCAAAATTGAATCTACTCTCATGAGAGAACGAAAATTGGTTGGATGAAGGGAGAAAGTCTTTATGGTACGATGGCAAGAGTGAACATGAAAATATCTATTATGGCATATGGTAGAACTTGTACACAATAAACGTTTAAAATTGTTCCTACTTGATCCAGTGTGTTTCACGGGAAGCTGTCCGATCAGATTTGACGGTGGTTGATGCATCAATAACTCAGGTCAGGTGCCCGACTCTCTAGTGAGGTTCAATCAAGATAGTTTGTGGTAATGATGTGCTTTCCTAAATATTTAATTGCAGATCGTGTGGTCTTCTACAATCAATATATGAAGGCTAAAGGGTGAATTTGATCATATTTTCTTTTTCATTGCCTGTGAGGTTTAAGGATCTGTGTATCACTTTCTTCTTCTTCCAACATCTTTCGTGGTGCTCAGGCGACTTGGTTCTCACACATATCGGGAGTTGCTTGTCTTAAAGGTAATTACTTTGCCTTCTTTTTATTATGCCCACTTATTAATCGTTCGAGTTGCTATTAAGATTTGTATGAAGGTCTCGAAATAATATATTGTCGTCAAAGATAGAGGGTTGGTTGTTGGTCTTGATCCTAATGACATTGAAGTGATGTGGTGGTTGGAATCTCAGTCTCATGCTTAAACTCACTATCGTTTTTTTTAATGTATTGGCAGTGAAACCGAGATGGACCAAAGTAATTGTCGGATCGCTTGAGAGTCTAAAGACGAAGACTCATCATTTCTATTTTTTCCAATAAAGGAGGTATGTACCAAGCTTTTACCGGGGTGTGTTCCTCCTCGGAGTGGAAGGGCGCTCTCTCCAGAATATGTTAAAAGACTGTGGAGTACATACAATAAATGTATTCTTCCTCTTCATGAATGTTTATGCTCTTAAACAGGATTTCTAAGCAACATTCTTCCCTGCTCATTCGCGTGATTGTGCTTAGAAGCTTTACTAGACGTCTCTAAGGAGCTCGCGCGACCAAGGGTCTACTCTTCTTTCCTACCCCTAAGTTTAGACTAAGTTCTAGGCCCGCGTAATAAGGTTTCACCTCAAGCACCATGGAGTGACTAGTTACCAAGAGGAGGGGGTAAACCCGTATCACCATATTTTATTTCTAGGTTTGGTGTCTTTGATTAACTGACTTTCGTTGTGGATGTTTGATTGCTTTAGTCACACATTCATGGTGTTTGCAACAACACCCTTTATCCATACTTGTCTTTTCATGACAGTAAAGAAAGGAATTTAGCGAAGGATTTATTCACTACTGAAAGAAAATGATTATAAAATAAAATGAACCTTTGAATGTATGGTTAAAAGTACTTAGCTATCATGATATAATTTTCGTCTTATTGGTCCAGATATTTTCTCCTTAGTAGTAGATTTATTATCATTATAGTCTCTTGGGTCGAGTGTTGTAATGGACTCTAAGTTGCTTCAGCGTTGTTCCTTGATTATTTTTTCAGAACCAAATGACAAGCTATTTTCTTGATGACGTCACTTGCATTGATTGAGTTAGGATTCTTCATACTATAACTGTTAGAGAGCCCGTCCTCTGCTATGAGAAATGACTACCATCTCCTCTAAGCGCTTGTGGAGATTGGCGATGTTGACTTTTCCAACACATTTTCTTTCCCCTTTTTAGTAGGTGTCACGTCCTTGTTGTGCTACAAAGATTTGCGTATTTTCCGAGCTCTAGATTTGCTGGCGCATATTGTCATAGACTCATCATGGAAGTTATAGTATTTCATCTTCAATTGAATCATGGAGGCCACAATATCTAGTGTTGCAGTGAAAGGTCTACCCAAAATGCAGTTGTACACACTTTTGCACGGAACCATAGAGAATTGTAGGTCTATTGTCCTGGTGTCTTTTCCTTCTCCAAGCGTGACCATGAAATCTAAAAATATCTCATGAACGGGTTATTGTGCCAATGATAGCATTAGGTTGGAGCATGTATAAGGCGATAACCTTTTTATTTCAAGTTCCACTTTTCAAAGAATTTGGTGCACATGATATCATACGAGCTTCCCCCGTTGATAAGGATCCATGAAACATCAAAGTTGGCAATAGTCGTCGTTGTAATCAAGGGAAAATTCTCATTTGTGATGCCACCCACTATTTCACTATCTTTGAATCCAAGGATAAGTCTTTCTGACTTGCTTTTAGAAGCTACATCTTCTTTCTTGAACATTCCTTTTGATGGGATATTTAGGCAGCAAAAACCTCTGGTGATAAAGGCTATTAATTGACATTTTTCCTCCTCCATCTTCATCCTCCTTGTAACTGCTATATTGTGTTCCTTTTCCCTCTATCACGACATCAATTGTCTTTTTTAGGGACACATTCTCTCGACGAGGCAATTGCTTCTTCCTTGATGACTCGTCTCACCTTTTATATTTTCTTTTTATCCCATAATTTTCCTTCTGTACGTTTTCCTTGGTGTACTAGTTTAAGCTTCATTTTTTAATCAGTTCCTTAATTGCATTTTTCAGGCTACACACTCATTTGTATTATGTTCATTGCTCATTTGAAATCGAAAAAAAATCTCATCTTATAAGTCATGACAATTATTTTAAGAGTCGAGGATTCTTTATTTCCGTTTCCTTGAAATCAGTGTTTGAGAATTCTTGCAAGATCTTCTCCTTAGATGTATTGAGGGGGCGTGTAGGTTGAAAATATGGCTTAGGGACCTTGGTCTCCGTCGTCTCGACATCGGTTGAGGTCTCTTTCAATTGATCGGTTATTTTCCAGGTTCAATTATCCTCAACTTATTTCCTCTTTTCATCTAGAATATTTCTTTATAGTTAATGTACGGTTTTGCCCTGGCGGGGAGGTCACTCATGCCTCTAACACCTTCCTTCCTTAAATTCTCGTTAAACATATAGTATGCTTTTAATCCTTTTCCAAATATCCAACATTTCAGTAATTCATTTGATCCCTTACTTCGACAGATACCTTGGTAAATCGATCAATGTATTTCCTCTGAATTTCCTTTTTTTTATGTTGGATTTTGCTGAGGAAGACAATAGTCTTGGGCTGCCGTTTTTGGGATGTAAATTAAGTTGTGAAGGAATCATAGAGATTTTGTAGGAGCTATTTATACATCTATTAGGAAACGTTTTGCACCATGTCACGGCTGCTCCTTTGAGAGTCAAGACAAATAATTTGCGTTTCACCGCACTCACGGCATTGTGACAATCAAGCATAGTATCCACTTGATCAATATGTTCATCTAGATCTCCGATCTCGTCATAATTATCCAACTTAGGGAGCTTATTGAGAAATATTAGGATCGGACTATCAAGGATGTGCCTAAATCTTTGGTTTCTTCTTTGATCAAAAATTTGTATTTTGATGTCTCGCTTGTCCCATTCCTAAGGGTGGCGTAACATAGATCTTCTGGGTTGACGTTCTTTAGAGGGAGTATGGATGTCACCTCTCCCCCCAAGTCATGTGATGGAGAGTGGTGTGTCTGATATAGGTGACAATTTAGAAACAAATCGATACAAAGAGACGGTGTTAATGAGGATCGGTTTAGGCGAGGTTTCGTAATTATTGCGTAATGTCACTTCCCGCAGCGAGCAATCTCAAGATCGAGCGTGTTGTAGGTTCTCTTTTTATTCTGAGGAGTATTTAGTTTAAGAGATGGGCATTGTGTTGTTGCGCCAAGTTGTATATGCTAGTGAGAAGTTCATTTCGCCTCCTTGCATGCCAATATTGGCTTGGAGTTGCTGGAGGCTTTGGAGCATCTCTGATCTAGGAACGTGTGATTGTAGTTGTTTAGATGTTTGACCTACGTGTAACTGTTGGAGAGGTTGAAAGATCGGCAAGATCAGAAATTTTCTTTTGCACATAAGCGGAGGAACCAAAGCTTAAGAAATCAAAACGATGGGAGAAGTCATGAGGACTGGATTGATTCCTCATTCTGTAGAAGGCAAAGCTTTTCTTGCGGGGTTGTCCACCTCGGGTTTTGGTAAACTTCGCTAGTCTCTTTTTAAAGGTTACTTGCGAGATCGACCAGAGAATCTCAGAATAGTGCTTTTGTTTGCAATAATTTTTGTGAGAAGTTCTTTTGTTTTAGTTACAAAAACGAGGGTGTTCGACACGACGTCTAACACACTCAGAACGATATTTTTTGTAAAAACGTATTTGGTGAAAATCAAACCACAAATGAACAAAGGAAAACGAAAAGAGTAAAAGATAAATGACATAACATTTAAAATTTGCAGAAAAGTAGATGGTTTAAACATACATAGCCCTTGCTTGACTCATTTCGCTCGTTCGCTTGGGTACTCGGAGTGTTACAGCGTGCAGGCGTTTGTAAAATTGTGAACCTCTAAAGCTATGCACAAAGTTCTTTATTTATAGTGCATAAAAATAACTACTTTGGTGAGGTTGTCGACTTCTTTAAGAACCCCACGTTCTTCACCTTAACTTCCATCCCACGCTTCCACGTTATACATTCAGGTGTCTTTTCCCTCCAAAACTTCAACCTGCATGAAATATACTTTTTATTTGAATCTTTTGGGCCTTTTGCCCGCTTCTTGGGCTTTTAAGTACTTATAAGCCTGATAAGCTATTTTTCCTTTTGGTTTCTTAGTCGACCAAATGTGGTTCGACTTGAGAATATTTCTCTCACAATGCTTTTCATTCTCTTTCGCTGGATTTTAGCTCAGGTCAAAAATCCCAGCCAACAGAGGTCGAAAGCATTATTCGTCACTTCAGAGGCGATGTTGGCGTTACCTTGAGTTGTGATATGAGCAGACTTAGATGCCACCATAGTTGATACATAGTTGATCAAAGAATAGCAGAGAAGAAATGTTTGTTTGATGCAGCGATTAAGAGATGATGGATTTTTTTGGAAATTTCCTAGAATTAGAATTTGTTTCCTACAGATGACATTGGTGTTTTGGTCACAAAAAAGAGATTGGTCTGTTAAGGGAGAAAATCTTCTAGGTATAGTGGTGAGAATCTTTGGTGCGATGTAGTGAGGGTGGACCTGTAAGGTTAACACTAAACGCCAAAGCCATTGAGATAATAATGGAGTAGAATGATAATACATGATATAACATGTGGCTGATGCATGGTAACATGTGGCTGATGCATTGTTAACTCGAATCAGATGTCCAACTTTCTAGCATGGTTCCACTTGTTCGTTGTCCTTTTTCGATGTTGCTTTGGGTATGGCCTTATAATTGTGTCTGTTTGACAGGACCTTTATCATTTCAAGAACAATAAGTGCACATGATTATGCTATTGTGTTAGAACATGTCAAAATTCTAATATGGAGGATGAATTTGAAGAAAAAAATTATTAAATTCCACATTTAAAAAAACTTTGTGTTTGTGTTAATTGAGAAAATTCTAAGTCTCACATTGCTTAGCTTAGACATTAAAGTTAGTTTTCACTATTATATAATAAAAAGAAAATTCTAAGTCGCATTTAGTTTACATATCTTAGCTAGTTTATTTCATTATATAAAAAATGCACACGTTACATTCCAAAACATACTAAAACTACTTTTGAGTTTTTCCTTCCTTACTCTCTTACTCTATGCTCACAAATTGTTAGAGCGTCAACATCTTCATTTTCTTTCTACTCGTTGATTTTTTCGAGTATTTTCTTGAATTCTCTTAGGAGAATTATTTAAATTTCCGCTCTTTTGGAAAATTATCTAAGTTGGTCAAACGACCATTATTGAATTTTTTTTGAAAAATTATTTGAACTTCTCTTTTGAGAAATTATTAAAGAGTGATATTTGTATCCTAGAGAGTGTATTTCTAGATCGATTATACATTGTGCAGTAGTAATCAATAACCATAGTATTGAATTGAGTTGTTTTATTTTGGAGGCGTCGTAGATGATAGTCTGTCTTCACAATTTTGGGCAGGGTCGTGAAAGATTTTAAAAAGAGCGACTTAATTCCTGACTCGACTACGGATGTCAATGGGTAGGGTTTGGATAAGTTACTATAGTACCCATCTCCATAGCCGCAGTTTGAAAAAATTCCCGTACCCATGTGGGCACCAACATTTTATACCCATACTTGTACCATATGAGTACCTAAGTACTCGTACCAGTTATCCGTAGTTCTAGTAAAAATAAATCTATCAATTAAAAAAATATCATATCATTTTAATTTTTTAACAAAATTAACAAAAAAATCAAAAAATTTATTGTTGAATTATGAAATAAACAAACACCTATATTAATATGTGCAATAGTTTAATTGTGGTGTGTTTTTTTAAAAGAGAGAGACATATTTTTTATATGATAATATAAATTAAAATACATGAATATACATTTATTAGTATGGAGCGGTGTGGGTACTAAGGTATCCGTACCTATACTCTAATCTGCTTATTTTAATGGGTAATTACTAATATCCACGTCCATATTATTTTTTGGATTTTTACCCTACTTATTAGTATTTGTTGTAGGTATTCATTGAATATCAATATATTTGCCATCCCTATACTCGACCCGATAATTTCTTAGATACTATTTTTCAAAACCGACTTTTAAGATGTTGGATTATTAATAGGTGGAATAAGAAATAGTTAGACATTTTCTTACCTGGGTGAGGAAAATACACATAAGGGAGTTCCAAATCTTCAAGATGAGAAGGATGACATGACTGATCGGTGACTCTTAGTTCCAACAATTTAGCTGTTGCACGAATGAAAACCATTGGTTGCTCCAAATTAGTTGAACAAATGTATATTGCATTAACAGAAGATAAGACAAAAAGTACCAACTTCAATGTTAATGGAGATTTCTTCTTAATACATTTGTTACTGTCCTCATTGTCCTGATCAAAAGAATGGTTAATTAATTAGCATGTGAGTATGTGACATGTATGAAGATTAAATAGAAAATCATAACAATAGTGTTGTTACCTTGTTGAGGATAAATCGTTCTTCAACTTCAATCATGTTTGGTGCAAAGTCAAACGTATTGAGAAGGAAACAAGAAAGTAGTGTTACTTAGATTGGATTTTGTTAATTAAGTATTAGTCGTGTATCTGACGCGCTGAGGATGGAAATTTTTAAATTGGGATGAAAGAATGAATAAGCAAAAAAATTAATTGAATATTTATTGGCAAATTTAGAAGGTCAAACACTGTTTGTTTGAAATATTTTTTAATATTATTATTATTCAATTTTTGCCTATAAAAAATATTCTAGATTGGAATCAAGGTTACATGAGAATTGAAATGGTGAACCTCTATTCTTTTCATAGTTTTTCTCTTTTGATTAAGGTTGTGTTTGGATTGACGGTGAATAAAATTGATTCTAACATAATTGAGTTTGGTAAAATTAATTTTAACAAGATAGAGTTTGGAAAAACTAGATTATTGGCCCGTGCGATGCACGGCTATTTTAAGATTGAAAACTAAATATTTATTAAAAGTTAATATTTTATTATTATTATTATATTAAGTAGGTTATAATAATAATTATTATTATTATTATTAATGTTAATTTTTAACAATTACATTACTATATCATGATATTTTTTATTAATATTATTTTATTTTATTTTATTTTTATTTTCATTTTTTATTACAATAGTTTTGTTTTAATGACTTATTATTATCACTAAAATATTTATTATCGAATTAAAATTGTCACTTAAAAATCAATACATTCTCATATGTTTTCAATATCTCTTAAAATAACGTAATCATTATTTAAATAAATAATCTAAATAAAAGAAAATATATTATTAATGGTATACATAATTTTGCAAATTTTGAGGTATTGAGATGTTATTGTCATTAAAAATATTTAGTATCGGATGACAAATATGAAAAATTCAATAAAAATACATGGAAAAATGGGTGATTAGACACATATTTTTAAACAAAACTTTTATAAATTGACCTATAAATCTAAAATATGTATATTTTGTTCTCCTGCACAAAAAATAAAAAAAATGAACAATTATGATGACACATGTCAAATGAAAAATATAGAATATATAAAAATAATAGAGATTTATATTTTGGGTGTGGGTAATGATATACCTATTAGAGAAAAATATGTATATTTTGTTTTCCTACACACAAAAAAATTAAAAAAAAATCAACAATTATGATGACACATGTCAAATGAAAAATAAAGAATATATAAAAATAATAAAGATTTATATTTTGGGTGTGGGTAATGATATACTTATTAGAGAAAATGAACACAAATAAAAAAGGATAGTAGAAATATATTTAAATTAAGAGGGAGAAAAATATCATATCACAAAAATAATAATACATCATATCTGTAATAGAAAGATGAGTAATATAATGTTAAACTATTTAAAGGAAGAAATAGTTTGAAAAAAATTTAAATTATAATGTAAGTAAATTCTTTTCGCTTAGTTATGTTCCCAATGATCCGTGAGATTATTATATTTTTATGATTTGCTATTTTGATCTCAATGATTTGTAAGATCATTGGGAAAAAGATATGACTCTAATCATTTGATTTAAGATCTTACTCGTCCAATATTGTGCAAATTTTAAAGGAATACAGATTTGTGAAATAAACTGTCAAAGTAAATCGATTTTGATTGATATTCTAAAACTGATTTTAATAAATTGAGGGGTTAAAAAATTTAATCAAAATTAAATATTTGTTTCAATGAAACCAAATTTAATTCTTTGTATAAATGCTTATTTTACGGATTTTAATTGATTGATATTTTAAAACTGAATTTAATTGATTGAAATTTTAAAACTGACTTTAATAATTTGAGGGTTAAAAAATTTAATCGAACTTAATTATTTATTTCAATGCCATAGAATATAATTGTTGATTTCAATTATTTTGTTGTTTAGTATGGTATCCCTATTTTATTCTTTGCATCAAATTTATATTTATTTATTTCAATAAATTTGTATAATTTAAACTTTATATATTATTATTATAATATTATTAATAGAGATGATTCAATATTATGTTTTTATTATTATTAGTATTTTTTATTAGTAATTATTATTATTATTATTATTATGTATTAATATAGTGTTAATTTAATATTTAATAAAATAAAGATGACAAAAATATTTAATTATATAGTGTTAATATTAATATCGTTATTATCCATTTTTAAACATTACAATTTCGAATCAATTATTTGGAATAATAAAAGACAAAATTGACTATTTTGATAAGTTACAACAATTGAAACAATAATTCAATTTACTGTTGCAACAACATGCTTGCAAGTAAATCACAATCATAATTAAAATATAAATATTACTTATATGAGAAATTAATATAATTTATCATAATAATAATACTACTGTTATCTATGAAATTCAAATAATGCAGAACAAAATAACATATATTGTTTGAATCATTTGTAACATAATTCAAGACCTTCAATATATGATGGTTAGAGACAGATACTTATATGATTTTTCACATGATTCTCAAGTAATAAGAATATAAAAGTAGCAACAAAATAATTCTTCTTCCTTCTTTACGTCAGCCAAAAATAGTAGAGAAAACTATATCACAAAATCCTATAAAAAATTATTACAAAACCGTATAGTTATAATATTTAGATAATTGATATAATAGAGTAAATTAAATCATAAGTCTGTCATATAAATTGAAGAATAGTTAACACATAGTGAAAAATAAAAAAAGGAAATAAAACATCGATACAAAAAAAAGTAGGTACCTTGTCTTTGTTTGGGTAGAAGAGGATGAAGATATACTGCAACAAAAAATAGTTGAAATATATATAATTACTACAATAGAATAAGTTGAGTTACTTGTCATATAAATCAAATAATAGCTAAAACATATGAAAAAGAAAGGAAAATATCAATACAAAATAAAAAATGAAGTATTGTTTCAACTCTGAACCTTATTTAAATAGAATGATGAAGACCTAAAACAAAATATATAATACAGACATGTAAAACTCATCTACCAGCAATGTATTTATATCCATAAGAATGATTATTAAAAAGACAATAACTCTTGTTTTGTAACTCATATGTTACAAAAAAAATTGTAACTCACCGTTTTACCAATTAAAATCTATTATTAATTAATACTAATTAAATATTTGTATCCTAATTAAAATATATTTACTTTTATCTTCATTATAATAATTTCATAGTATTGCAAATGAAGAATATTTATGGAATATATTTTAGCCAAGTAAAAAAATCTAGAATTATGAAATTTGTTTTTTTTCATGTAGAAGTTTATATCTATAAAATGAATAATAATAATCAATAAAAATATTGACTAATTATTTTTAATAAAATCTTGCCCTAATAATTTTTTTTACTGATATTAGTTCTAGTTGGTCAATCGATTATTTTTAATCAAATATAAGTAAATAAAATTAAATATTATATATTATTAAAATAAACTAAGTTTATGAGCTAATAATATAAAATTTTATATTAAAGTATTGACTTCAAATGTTTTAATATCAAACGTTTTTTTTGGTAGTGAGACAATTTATTACAAATTATTTATTTATTATAATAAAATTAGGATATTAGATTGGATAAATGTGATTTGATGTGAAAAATAAAAAAGTGATAAAAATTCATAATTTTAATAGGTTTCTAATATGATGCCACATTGGATTAAAGTTTCTAATATGATGCCACCTAGGATTTAGGGTTAGGGTTGTGTCCAAGGTTGTCATCATGACAACCTTGGATTTATATTAAGTAGATTATTATCCATTTTTAAACATTACAATTTCGAATCAATTATTTGGAATAATAAAAGACAAAATTGACTATTTTGATAAGTTACAACAATTGAAACAATAATTCAATTTACTGTTGCAACAACATGCTTGCAAGTAAATCACAATCATAATTAAAATATAAATATTACTTATATGAGAAATTAATATAATTTATCATAATAATAATACTACTGTTATGTATGAAATTCAAATAATGCATAACAAAATAACATATATTGTTTGAATCATTTGTAACATAATTCAAGACCTTCAATATATGATGGTTAGAGACAGATACTTATATGATTTTTCACATGATTCTCAAGTAATAAGAATATAAAAGTAGCAACAAAATAATTCTTCTTCCTTCTTTACGTCAGCCAGAAATAGTAGAGAAAACTATATCACAAAATCCTATAAAAAAATTATTACAAAACCGTATAGTTATAATATTTAGATAATTGATATAATAGAGTAAATTAAATCATAAGTCTGTCATATAAATTGAAGAATAGTTAACACATAGTGAAAAATAAAAAAAGGAAATAAAACATCTATACAAAAAAAAGTAGGTACCTTG
Source organism: Vicia villosa (assembly GCF_029867415.1). Lineage (NCBI taxonomy): Eukaryota > Viridiplantae > Streptophyta > Magnoliopsida > Fabales > Fabaceae > Vicia > Vicia villosa. The sequence goes on along the minus strand of NC_081183.1, from coordinate 192,429,310 downwards.
TCTTTGTTTGGGTAGAAGAGGATGAAGATATACTGCAACAAAAAATAGTTGAAATATATATAATTACTACAATAGAATAAGTTGAGTTACTTGTCATATAAATCAAATAATAGCTAAAACATATGAAAAAGAAAGGAAAATATCAATACAAAATAAAAAATGAAGTACTGTTTCAACTCTCAACCTTATTTAAAGAGAATGATGAAGACCTAAAACAAAATATATAATACAGACATGTAAAACTCATCTACCAGCAATGTATTTATATCCATAAGAATGATTATTAAAAAGACAATAACTCTTGTTTTGTAACTCATATGTTACAAAAAAAATTGTAACTCACCGTTTTACCAATTAAAATCTATTATTAATTAATACTAATTAAATATTTGTATCCTAATTAAAATATATTTACTTTTATCTTCATTATAATAATTTCATAGTATTGCAAATGAAGAATATTTATGGAATATATTTTAGCCAAGTAAAAAAATCTAGAATTATGAAATTTGTTTTTTTTCATGTAGAAGTTTATATCTATAAAATGAATAATAATAATCAATAAAAATATTGACTAATTATTTTTTATAAAATCTTGCCCTAATAATTTTTTTTTACTCATATTAGTTCTAGTTGGTCAATCGATTATTTTTAATCAAATATAAGTAAATAAAATTAAATATTATATATTATTAAAATAAACTAAGTTTATGAGCTAATAATATAAAATTTTATATTAAAGTATTGACTTCAAATGTTTTAATATCAAACGTTTTTTTTGGTAGTGAGACAATTTATTACAAATTATTTATTTATTATAATAAAATTAGGATATTAGATTGGATAAATGTGATTTGATGTGAAAAATAAAAAAGTGATAAAAATTCATAATTTTAATAGGTTTCTAATATGATGCCACATTGGATTAAGGTTTCTAATATGATGCCACCTAGGATTTAGGGTTAGGGTTGTGTCCAAGGTTGTCATCATGACAACCTTGGATTTATATTAAGTAGATTATTATCCATTTTTAAACATTACAATTTCGAATCAATTATTTGGAATAATAAAAGACAAAATTGACTATTTTGATAAGTTACAACAATTGAAACAATAATTCAATTTACTGTTGCAACAACATGCTTGCAAGTAAATCACAATCATAATTAAAATATAAATATTACTTATATGAGAAATTAATATAATTTATCATAATAATAATACTACTGTTATGTATGAAATTCAAATAATGCATAACAAAATAACATACATTGTTTGAATCATTTGTAACATAATTCAAGACCTTCAATATATGATGGTTAGACACAGATACTTATATGATTTTTCACATGATTCTCAAGTAATAAGAATATAAAAGTAGCAACAAAATAATTCTTCTTCCTTCTTTACGTCAGCCAGAAATAGTAGAGAAAACTATATCACAAAATCCTATAAAAAAATTATTACAAAACCGTATAGTTATAATATTTAGATAATTGATATAATAGAGTAAATTAAATCATAAGTCTGTCATATAAATTGAAGAATAGTTAACACATAGTGAAAAATAAAAAAAGGAAATAAAACATCGATACAAAAAAAAGTAGGTACCTTGTCTTTGTTTGGGTAGAAGAGGATGAAGATATACTGCAACAAAAAATAGTTGAAATATATATAATTACTACAATAGAATAAGTTGAGTTACTTGTCATATAAATCAAATAATAGCTAAAACATATGAAAAAGAAAGGAAAATATCAACACAAAATAAAAAATGAAGTACTGTTTCAACTCTCAACCTTATTTAAAGAGAATGATAAAGACCTAAAACAAAATATATAATACAGACATGTAAAACTCATCTATCAGCAATGTATTTATATCCATAAGAATGATTATTAAAAAGACAATAACTCTTGTTTTGTAACTCATATGTTACAAAAAATATTGTAACTCACCGTTTTACCAATTATAATCTATTATTAATTAATACTAATTAAATATTTGTATCCTAATTAAAATATATTTACTTTTATCTTCATTATAATAATTTCATAGTATTGCAAATGAAGAATATTTATGGAATATATTTTAGCCAAGTAAAAAAATCTAGAATTATGAAATTTGTTTTTTTTCATGTAGAAGTTTATATCTATAAAATGAATAATAATAATCAATAAAAATATTGACTAATTATTTTTAATAAAATCTTGCCCTAATAATTTTTTTTTACTCATATTAGTTCTAGTTGGTCAATCGATTATTTTTAATCAAATATAAGTAAATAAAATTAAATATTATATATTATTAAAATAAACTAAGTTTATGAGCTAATAATATAAAATTTTATATTAAAGTATTGACTTCAAATGTTTTAATATCAAACGTTTTTTTTGGTAGTGAGACAATTTATTACAAATTATTTATTTATTATAATAAAATACTGTTCTCTATGAAATTCAAATAATGCAGAACAAAATAACATATATTGTTTGAATCATTTGTAACATAATTCAAGACCTTCAATATATGATGGTTAGAGACAGATACTTATATGATTTTTCACATGATTCTCAAGTAATAAGAATATAAAAGTAGCAACAAAATAATTCTTCTTCCTTCTTTACGTCAGCCAGAAATAGTAGAGAAAACTATATCACAAAATCCTATAAAAAAATTATTACAAAACCGTATAGTTATAATATTTAGATAATTGATATAATAGAGTAAATTAAATCATAAGTCTGTCACATAAATTGAAGAATAGTTAACACATAGTGAAAAATAAAAAAAGGAAATAAAACATCGATACAAAAAAAAGTAGGTACCTTGTCTTTGTTTGGGTAGAAGAGGATGAAGATATACTGCAACAAAAAATAGTTGAAATATATATAATTACTACAATAGAATAAGTTGAGTTACTTGTCATATAAATCAAATAATAGCTAAAACATATGAAAAAGAAAGGAAAATATCAACACAAAATAAAAAATGAAGTACTGTTTCAACTCTCAACCTTATTTAAAGAGAATGATAAAGACCTAAAACAAAATATATAATACAGACATGTAAAACTCATCTATCAGCAATGTATTTATATCCATAAGAATGATTATTAAAAAGACAATAACTCTTGTTTTGTAACTCATATGTTACAAAAAAAAATTGTAACTCACCGTTTTACCAATTAAAATCTATTATTAATTAATACTAATTAAATATTTGTATCCTAATTAAAATATATTTACTTTTATCTTCATTATAATAATTTCATAGTATTGCAAATGAAGAATATTTATGGAATATATTTTAGCCAAGTAAAAAAATCTAGAATTATGAAATTTGTTTTTTTTCATGTAGAAGTTTATATCTATAAAATGAATAATAATAATCAATAAAAATATTGACTAATTATTTTTAATAAAATCTTGTCCTAATAATTTTTTTTTACTCATATTAGTTCTAGTTGGTCAATCGATTATTTTTAATCAAATATAAGTAAATAAAATTAAATATTATATATTATTAAAATAAACTAAGTTTATGAGCTAATAATATAAAATTTTATATTAAATTATTGACTTCAAATGTTTTAATATCAAACGTTTTTTTGGTAGTGAGACAATTTATTACAAATTATTTATTTATTATAATAAAATTAGGATATTAGATTGGATAAATGTGATTTGATGTGAAAAATAAAAAAGTGATAAAAATTCATAATTTTAATAGGTTTCTAATATGATGTCACATTGGATTAAGGTTTCTAATATGATGCCACCTAGGATTTAGGGTTAGGGTTGTGTCCAAGGTTGTCATCATGACAACCTTGGATTTATATTAAGTAGATTAATTTATGTTTGAATACATTTATGTAAAAGTGAGTTGAACAAATAATTTCAGTGTAAAAATCAACCATAATCAAATTTGGAGGTAGAAGCTACAAATTCTAACTTCAAGTAAAATTAATTCTGAAGGCAGAATTAATTCTACTTTTGATGAAACAAACACCTTAAAATCACCTCCAAAAACCAATCCAAACATGCTATAAGTTTGTTTAGTGCGATTTTATTGCCCTAGGCCTATATAGATGGATGTAAACTCAAAAAAAGAAACACCAAACTTTATACAACTCACATTTCTTTGTTATAGAATTTTCGGCAATTTATTTTCTGCACAACTTTTGTGTAGCTGATGGTGAAACTTTCTATGTAGTAGTTTGTAACCAGTATTTTTCTGCAATACATGGTATTTGTTTGGTTTTATATATTGTTTATCATGCTCATGTTTTTGTTTAAAATTATGTATATATTTATCATTGTCATGAGTGAGTAATTTCCCTTAGACTTAGGATCATGAGCATCATCCATAGGTAGGATAAAAGCTTTGAAAAAACCTGTCTTTTAACAATCTTTACTTTTATTCATTATGTTTTTTTATGTGAATACTTCTACGGAAGTAGAGGTAGTTTCACACATCAACAGACAAACTGAAAGACAAAGGTTGATGTCTGAACCTAAAAATTCAAACAAATAAATTAACGCACAAAAGTAGCTTGTGCCTATTCGAGAAAGCGCAATCTAATTGCAAATGGCTAAACTTCAAGGATCATGTTTGTGAAACAAATCATGAAAATAGGAGGCTTCAAAGATTTATGATATGGTTATATGCTTTGAAATAAAATATAGTCTAAATCTTTCTTTGAAAAATCAAGTGTTAAAACAAAGGAAACTAAAGACTTAATTTTACTTTGTTTGTCTAATCGGTGTATGACCCTATACTTAGTTCTTTAATTTATCAATTTTAATTTAGCAAAATTCACAAATCAAACCTATCGACCGTCTTAGATATAAACACATTAGTAGAAATTGATAATCTAATTGTTCTCTGATTTGATATAAGCCTATTTGTTTCAGCTTTAAAAAAATGAATTTTTTCTTTGTATTTTTTAAAATAGATTTTCCAAAACCGTTTTCTAAAATATTTCAAGTTTTTTATATTCGTTTTTACTAAAATGAAACACTAATTTTCACATCCTATAACATAACCATGCATTATTGAGACCAAAACTAAGATAAAGTCGGAATTTTTTCAAAAAGTTATAATTCAAAAATAATTTTTATGAAAATCTATTTAAAATAGCTTCAAAATTAAGTGATTTTTTGAAATTTTGATATTCAATTTTAGAAAATTAAGTGATTTTTTAAAAATGATATTCAATTATGAAAATCTATTTAAAATAGCTTCAAATCAAATTAAAAAATGAATTCACAATAATTATTTTTTACTACCACATAACCAAACACCTGCAAAGTCCAGCATAGTGAAGTCCCTTTAAAAAAAATAAGTGGCAATGGCTTCTCCTTCCTCTAGAAAAAACAATGCAGACGAAACATTCTAAGCACAAAGTTTGAGCACCAACCAGGCTAGCATCTCAAACCCAAAAAATGGAGTATGCATGTGATAATAAAGAGTGACAGTTAAGAAATACAAATAGAGGGGATCCATATGACAGCAACTAATGGCTCCAGTGATTTTACATACTCAAAAGCCTTCAAATTACAGCATTCCTATACCCTGGCTTAACCATTAAAGTCTATATCAATAAGGATCGAAAAATCTATAAGAGATGTAACCAGGTCCTGGAAACTTTGGGGAAAACATTGAAATTGCTGGAAAAAGTGAGATGCCGCAACATCAATATTTGCTGTAACAAAAACGGTTGCCAAGCTACAGTTAACGCCCACAAACTGCCCACTATCCTACATCACGACATGCCTCGACCCTTGACCACTTTTCAGCAGCATATAGTGAAGCATAAAATATCACTTGTATATGTTGCTTAAGAATAGAATAATAAATTATCATAGTATACATCAGACATTTGAGATGACCGTTCCTGATCCTCTATCACTCAAAACCACTGAGTTTAAAAGTTAAAGGAAGAATATGTTTTTAGAAGGCTTACCATAAAAAAAAGTCAGTCCTACGAACAAAAAAACTGAGAACCAACCAGCATCTTCACAAGATGATCAAACGAACAATCTGCTCCAAAAACCGGAATGACTTTCTTGTTTCTGCTAAACATTTCTTTTTTACATCTCGAGGCCAATGCTGCATAAAATACAAGTATACACATAAATAAAAAGTTTAATGCAGCAGCTAAATATTATACTACTAAAGCCACAATTAAGGATTCTCAGTATTCAACCTCTGAAAGCACGTTAAGCTTCTCTCGTACATCTTTCAGCAATTCCTGTACATCTCCTTCCCATTTGCAGAACTCCAGCTCCTTACCTTCCAGGAGTTTTTCAGAAACCTACAAGCAATAACAATAGAAGTAAAAGCTAAATCTTGAGTTGTGGTCTGACAACACTCTATTTAGTAATCTCACATTCTCACTTATGGAAGCCATATCTCATCATTAACTTTTAACTAATCAAATTCTCGTTTCACTTTTGTCCAAAAATACAATCAAATCAAATTATCACCTAATTTAATCCATCCATCATTAACGCATTCACTCACTAGGCTCTCAAGCTGATACAAATCACTACCTCCTTTATATTGTTAGTTTCCAGTCCTTCCAAGTGAAGAATTGATACATTAGCATTAAAGGTAAAAGAAAAAAAAATCTCTTTTCAGTGACTCTGGTTTCTCTTCTAATTATTAGAGCCAGTTGAGTGAGTTTATCAAAAAACACTTAAAAAACAGAAATGTTCAGAGAATCTTGTAATTACTTAAGTATTTAAACAATAGTTACTCTCGTATAAGTTGAAATAAGTTTTTCGATTCCAGTTTTTTCAATGTTGTCTCATACTCTCATTAGCTAATAATCAGGGGTTCTGTGAGTAAAGGACTGAATTTTTTAAACAATAAATTCTTGTTTTTTTATCCGGGAATGTACTCAGGGTATCTTCATAGCTGGTAACTGTATGACTAATACGCGAGGAAGCAGGGTAGCAGTTAAGAGACAACTCCTTTACCAATGGATGAAACTCCGATTAAACATTATTATCATCATCAGGATTCAAACCATAGACATCTGATTAGAGGGCTCATGCTACTAGCTACTCAACTACACCATGTTGGTTAAACAATGAATTCTTGTATAAGTTAAAATTAGCTTCTCCATTTCAACTTTTTGAATGTTTAACTTCACCACAAAAATCTATAAGCAAATAAGGAATTTGTTGTGGTTAAAGAACCATAAAAACACCACCTAAATAGAATAGATTGGATTCTCTATAAGAGAGGGGAAAAGTGGGTACCTGCTTTGTAATAACCTGGCCAGCAGATATATGAGAAAAATGGATATTGTAGAAATGGGAGAGAAACAAAGGCGTGCTTCTTTCCGCAAGTTCCTCCAAATATTTTGCATATGTTATCCCAGGAGAACTTGGATTGGGAATCTCAGCACCATCTTCCTTCAACCATTCTAGATCCTTCTTAATCCCTTCTGATCTTTCCAATCTAGTTTTTCTAAAGTAGACAACTGCAATTCAAAGACACAGAAAAAACCAACATCATAACTAACAAAATCAAATCAACTAAAAAATAAATCACGCAAACGATTAAGGCTCCGTTTGGATAAACAGTTTAATTAAGCTCTTACAGAATTAGTGTTTATAATATAAGTGTATATATAGGCTATTTTTATAACAAAAGATAAAATAAAGTCAATTTGTTTTTATATAAGCTATATAACTTTTTGTAAGAAAAAAAAGCAAAAGCTTATAGAAATAAGTTGACAGGCAAGCTCTTTGTAATGTAGTCAAGCACAAGATCTTAAGTAAGATCGATCATCTTGTAAAAGATCGTAAAAATCGAATCGTTAGCATGAAATGTAAGATCCTACCGAAGGGAAAAATGTTAATTTTATATATATTTATACACACACATACACAAAACATGTAAATTAATTATAATTCAGTCCCAAAAAAAAGGTCCAGCAATTTTTTTTTTTTATAATCTTGCTTCAGAAAGCTCGATCTTGACCACACCGCCGACAAAAACGGTTTTTTCAGATCGTATCACTCTCTGCCACCCTTGGCACAAAAGATGTTACGATCCAGCACTCGATCATGACAACCCTGGTTCTTTCTATAAGCTTTTGCAAACGGTCTCATAAGTGCTTATAGTAATAGATAAACTCCAATTTGTCAATCCAAACAGATTTTTATGGTGTTTCTTTTCAGTGACAGATAATAAAAGTCAATCAACACATACAAACTAAAATTCATTCAGCATTGAATTTTTTTAATCCGCAAAAACGACCGCGACAAAACAGTAGGTTATTCACTTTTTTTTTTATCTTTTAAAACAAATTGCGATTAAGTCACATCGCGACGATGACCGCAATGAGTATACCAACCGAAATCGCGAAAGCTTATGGCAACCCTTTTTTGAAAACCTTGCCTACAAATGCTATTATTACCCTAAAATAATTGTCCAAAATCAATTTTGGCTACCATAAAGGTAAACACACAGTTAATTGGAGTTACCGGAAACGTTATCGGAATCATCAACAATGCGTTCGAGCGTGGCGAAAAGGAGTTGATTATCAACCAAGAATCGGATAAAGCCTTCCATGGAAGGATGCCACATGTCAGGAACTCGGTCTTTATCGTCTTGTACAGTAGAAGTAGTTTCGGGAGTGAAAACGGTGTCGTTTCGAAGGCGCATGGCGATGAACCTCATCTCTTCGGTGATTCCGATGGTTTCTCCGGGGTAGAGTTTACGATGGAGGTTCTTCTTTATACGCATCGGTGGGTAAGAAGATGCGGTGTTGTTGTTGCTGGTATCTTCGTTGTTGTTGTTGAGAATGATGGTTCTTCTAGGGTTGAAGGTTGTTCGTTTAGTTGATGGTGGGAATGGTAACCGTAGTTGAAATTGAGTGGGTTTTGCTGTTATCAACATTGTGATGTTACTCTTCTTACTTGCTACTGGCTATTGCTTGTGTTAACGTCACTGCAAATATCTTTTTTCTTGCTAGAGTGTTCTTTGTGGGAAATGTTTCGTTGAAAAATGGTAACTATAAACTGTACTCCCTCCGTCCCAAAATAAGTGTCACATTTACTTTTTAGGTTCATTGAATATTTAATGTATCTAGTCTGTATAGAGACCAAATACATTAAATATTCAATGAATCTAAAAAGTAAATGTGACACTTATTTTTGGACAGAGGGAGTAACATAATACTATTAATTTAGAGAATGTCTAATACTCTTACGGTCTTACAAAATTTTAATTATGTCCAGTACACAGTACTTTTTTTTTTAAAAATTATTTTTTTCTGTAAATATATATACACGAAAATATTAAAAATATATTTCAATTCACTAAATCTTCCGTAGATCTGTAGATATATTTACGGAACCTTCTGATATATTTTAAATCAATATTATTTCACTCCAAAACTCCAATCTTTTTAACATTAAAATATAGTACATCAAAGTAGTGCAATGCAAAGACAATAGTATATAGGATACAAAAATAATATGTCGTATAAATCATCCAAATAGTGTCATACATAATTAAAAAAAAATACATAAATATAATCATAATATAGACATCAATAAAATTATAGGCATCACTAATGTGTGTGCCGGACAACATCCTCCTCCTCTACCCTGATATTTCATAGTTTCATGAAGTATTAGTAGCATCCCGACTAAAAGATACTTCTAGGAGTGCTTTCAATTCATCCACCATGGATTTATGTATGTTTTTGTTGAGAGATGATATTTATAGACACCTACCATTCATGTACCAATTGGTGAGATGAGCATCATTTTGAATGATGTACTCTGTCTTCTGCATATGTTTAAAGAGGTCAATTTTTGGATCACTTTTTTATTTAGAGGCTTAAAGTGCTAGACTAATGGTTAAACACTTAGGAGTTTATCCTAGTGAGATCGAGCTTGATCTTTTGCAGACATAAGGAGTCCATGCGCAATTTGGATTTCTAAAGACTCACAAGAACACCATTTGATTGTCATTGTTACTAATTCTTGTAATTATGCATTGGTTGATTATTACATGCAATGTGATTTGAGGATATATTTCTTGTACTATGTTGATACAGTTATATTTATGAATAAAAGTGCAACATTTGTGGACGTTATATGTTTGTTACTTCATAGATCTAGAGAGGATTCATGAGTTTAATTAAAAACCTGCATATTTTGTTTAATGTAATTCAAAGTGGAGACAAATGTCATAAAACAATTGTCTTTTAAAGCAATTACATGTAATTTATTAATTTTATATTCTTTTTAAAAAAATTGTATATAAATACTTACATTTTTTATTTTACTATTTTCAGTCATGGGTCTCCATCAGTTTCCTCTAGCATTTTCTCATGGAAATTTGTTGCTGACTACGTTGAAGAGTTTTTTCATGCTTGCCTTATCAACTCACATAGGAGGAATTCGTTGAGAAACTGACAAGCATTCCATTGAGACCGAGGAACTAACGTGCCACTCTCTAAATTAACCATAACACTCCAAATTAACCATAACACTCCAAAATTCAAATATTCCAAGTTTACCCTGATGAGAAACAAACAAATTTCAAACAATATTTCCAGTACACCCCTACAAAAAGTAGCGGAAATTTCGAAATTTCTAATACAAAATATCAAAAATTTTGAAATTTCCGATATAGAATACTAGAAATTTTGAAAAATCTGATAATTTTTTCGAAATTTCCAATACACCCCCCAAATTTTCGGTAAAAACACATATTTTTTGAAAATTAGGAACTTAGGCCAGGATATAATGGTAAAAGCATACTCAGTGGCATGGACAACTTAATGGGTGGCATGTATAAACCGCATTATAGCAAAAGATATATGTTTCAGTCTATACAACTCGACCAACTTTTTTTCTATCCCTCTCCTCACTCAATTCCCAAGTAACCTTAACTCACCACAAAATAAACCCAGTAGAACATCTCCATATAAAGGAGGTGGCAATGGCATCACCTATATATACATAAACACACCACATAAATGAATTCTTTGATGAGAAATGAAAAAAATCCACCTTTCCAATTATGTCCTCGCTGAGGAATCGAAGTTGAACTACTTTCAAAACAGAAATAGAAACCAAAATCTCTAATGCTTAACACCTAACAATAAAAAAAAATGGAGATTTACATGCATATACAAATATACATGGGTTACAATTGTGTATCCTATTTATGTACAAGAGATACTGATTGCAATACCATAGAGCCAGCTGATCTGCAACACCGACGAAATTTGAAGCACCAGGATGATTGAAGAGAGGAAAAATATGCAAGTTAGGCATGTCAATGTCTTAGTCCACCTTGAAGCTTATTAAACATGTTAAATAGTATCAAGCCGATGTCACAGGACATACAAGCTTCCTGTGCATTTGAGTATAAATGCTACTCCGAAACGCCTACCTAGCTTTTTAAGTATTTACATATCTATTGTTGAAACATATCTATTTAGGTATAGCATGCTTTTAATTTTTGTAAGAACTTTAATGTCTCTGTATAAGAAGGGTCTAGGCGGTTCACTGGCTTGCAAGAATTTATATGATCTGTCGACTCCAAAACCTGTTTCAAAATTTCAAGATAAATTAGGAAACTGCCTTTGCAGCTGGGAACTCAGAAGGAGCTCACTTGAGTCAAAGCTTACTCAAAAAAAAGTTTGATTTTTTATTTTTATTCCTTTTGCCTGTCACATTGGATACAGTTTCACAATATACTTACAACTAGTTCCCCAAATCCTGGATATGCTGACTCAATTGGTACAATTTCCATTCGAAAGGCCCATCCACCATAACCTTCCACTATTGGAGTTACCTTGGTCTGCAAAAACAGGTGACAACTTAAACTCAAAAAACCAGTATGATACTAACAAGGAAAAACGGAACTGCTGATTACCTCACAAAAACTGAGGACATCAAGAATGCTTTTCTTATAAAGTAGTCGCATATAATCATTAAGCTCGACCAATCTTGTAGACCCACTTCTTAGCTCTCCTATCTATATAATATTAAGAATCAAGTGTTAAAAATTCTTCCAAGTGAAGCAATTTATTAATAGGAAATACATTAATTAACATATATTGTTAAATGAGGGTTGGGAACTTTAAATGCTCACCGATGGAGCAGGACGAAGTACAAAGCCCATTCGCAAAGGCATATCAGCAAGTTTGCTGCCAAAATGTGGACAGCTATAAAACACCTACAACAAAAAATAAAGCATAAAAAACGTACAACTTTTTAAACATATATTTAATCCAGGAGTTGATACTTACTATTCCTCTAGTGTTATTGACAAGATTATCATGTTTTTCCTCCTTTGCAGTATGAAGAATCTGCTTCACGACCAAACCCCCCATGCTGCAGAAAAAAGAGAACCACGAGGAAAATCCAAATTAAGTGAGGCACAATTTGATTAAACAAATAACTAGGTACCCAAGATAATCAGAAACTTCAATTAAAAGAAAAAATTAGAACAACCAGTTGTGTTTTTGTCCAACAGCCATACTAACCTGTGAGTAACAAAAACAACTGGTCGATTCCCAATTCCTGCAGCAACAAGCTTCTCCATTAGCATAGAACTAACTTCCTGCAAGTTTAAAATACAGATGTATATGAACTAGAATGTAACTGGAAAGTAAAGCAACAAGTGTGGGGAGAACCAAAGGAGAGATAAAAGAGACCAGCCAACCACAACTATGTGTGTATGGGGGGAATAAAAAATTGAGAAATTCAGGGATTCAATTACAGAAATGTGTATTGATAGATCACGATTTTAAAATATTAAAGTTGAGAGAGGTAAGCAAGAGAGCGAGCTTGGTGCAACGGTAATCTTGCTGCCTTGCCTTGTGACCTGGATGTCACCTGCTCAAATCCTAAAAACAGCATCGCCTCATGCTGAGGTAGACTGCATACATCTACCTTCTTCGTACTCCACCTAGTGGAAGACTCGTGCAACAGCCCCTTCTAGAGAGCTTAGGTCATGATAGACCTTAAGAATTACTAGGAACCAAAACTTAACGTACCTGTTCTATTCTGTCAGGCAGTTACTTTTTATTAGCTCTCAAATTCTTGGAGGGAGAGAACCAAGACTTTCGAATTTCTTGGAAAGCCATTGTAATATCTATAAAATTCCATTTGCTTGGTACCAGTTTCTATTAACCGGTATCAGAGCACGTTTCATGGATCTGTGGTATATCGTGCCTGAAATGAAGTTTCGAGTGTTTGGTGGAGAAGAAGATGCATACTGGTGGGACTGGGTACTATGCATCGAGGAATATTTAAAAAGAGAGAAATACCAGTGGTGGAGAAACTGGCAGAGGTGTTGAAGTTTCTCAAAGGTTGTGCTCGTCAATGGTCGCACTGGTGGAATACACGCCATCAACAGGTTAGTTGGCATACCCTTTGGTTTTCATTTATTTGGCATTTCAAGCCGGAATATCGGTGTATATTGACTATATATTCTGACAAATAAGAGGACCCTGAAATTGAATCAGAGTCGTTAACCATTGAAGGTTCACTGGATGTTCAACAGTTACAGTTATTAATATGAACATCTAGTAGCAGTTATTAAGTAATTATTTGGGGAGTGTGAATAAAATGAGGAAACCGTAGGTTAGATGGGTTATCCTGGATAATTAGAAGAGTTTATTTGGGAGAGAGACCAAGTTCTCGAATTCTTGGAGGGAGAGAACCACGACTCTAGAATTTCTTGGAAACTCATTGTAATTACTATTAAATTTCATTGTTTGGTACCAGTTTCTATCAGGTCAGAGGTTCTAATGGCTTAACATTTAGTTCCCCATGAGACAGAAAATGATATCTATATACTCTTCCACGAGTAAGAAGATAAACTTGACTGGGACCGTGGAAAATTATGAAGTATTTTCAGTGCTGTCATATATGCCTGTAGTTTGCAAACTACAATATGAACAAGAGCAAATTAAAAACGCGGAAACTAAATGATATACTAAAGTAAAAATAATTTTTTTCACAACCCATCTATTCAAATCACAGTGAGCACTATTTAAATCTTCATCGACCTAAGTCAGACTCACTTCAATAAAGAATTCATTTAAGCATGGGGATAACAGTAAGATAAATATATTTTAGAAACCGCAAATGTACTTGGTAATTAGTACAGAACTATGTGTTTTATAATGGTGTTAGTATTGACTACACAATCATGTAATAGTACTTCCAGGATTGGACTATAGGAAGAGATGCTGAAATTACAACTTTGAAGTAAGAGTAAGATAATGCTTAACAAGGTTCGTAGAGGATGAAAACCTCCACCATATCAACTCGCATATGGCGAAGGATTGTCAAGTTCCCAAATAACTTAAAAAATCAAGTTAAAGGTGGAGAAAGAAAATGTGATCCTGCTTCTTAAACTACTTATCTAGTAATAACAGATAAAGAGGTGAAAAAAAAGTGTAACCTGAAGAGGCAGGCTAGCTCCAGACCACTGTGTGAGATTAGTCTGTATAAAACGTCAACGGTTAGATGCAGGTGAAGGTAATCACACATTTGGCAAGCTCTAAACAATCTGTCAGAAGTAGGACTAAGAATAAAAAAACATGCAAGATTTATAAGCAAGAGTAATTTTTCTAAGGCTGTATCAAAATCTTACAAAGTCAAACCTTATATCTGAGGGTAAACAAACGTGCATGGGGGAAATCATTGGAAAGCCATTCCCCAGGCCAAAAGGTTCCAAGCTTTCCAGCTTCCTCGTCAATCTTCTCTACTAAGGAAGACATAGTCGAGGATTTGTCTTCAGATATACGCCAAGTTTTGTAAGGACCGCCACGGAGGCCATGGACAAAAACCACATCTAGTGGAGGACAATCTGTATCTAGGCTGCTTTTAGTTGAATCAATTGAACCACTAGAGCAGGTGCCATCATTCAAGGATTTGGACCCATCCTCAACAACAGCAGAAGTGGCCACATATATGTCTTTTGAGAAAGATCCTTGTGGATATGTTTCATTGTGACATTTCCAGTGAGGAAGATGAGAATTTATCAAGAATATCATGTCATCATAACGGGGACACAAATTATAATTATTTACAACACCACCAGAAGGGCCAGCACTGTCAGACCTTCCATTAATCTGATCATTGCAAAATATATTCAAAAGTGCTGCCCTGGCATAACTTTGTAACTTAAGGTCACTGCAACCTGGAATCTTGCCATTAGCACAATCCTCAAGCCAACTGCACCATGTTTTATCAGCTACAATTACTTTCTTGACTCTGGGAAGCAGTGAGAGGATGGTCAACAGCCGAGCTGCATGCCTGCGGATATGAGCTGTGGGGGGAACTCGGACACTAGCTGGATCATTTATGTCTGATCTAGGTGGCTCCTCACCTTCATTTGACTTCCTCTCCTGCCCCTCATGCGCTCTTGATGATGCATCATAAGCTTCCATAGCAGCCAGTCTCTCATAATCATCACTCAACAAAAAGCGCCTCAGCAAACATAAAATGCCGAAATCTACAATCTTGTCCTGAGACTCAGAGTCTTCTGCACAAACTTCAGTGAGTGCCTTAATACCTTTAAGGGTTGCCAAGGCAGAGTCCGCAGCACCAAATTTAGGCAGACTATCCTTTTTCAAATTTTTAAATGGCCCTGCTAAAGGTTCCAGAGAGAGAAAGTCTGCCAGTGGGGATATATCCTCAGAATTAGACACAGTGCTCAGTTGTTTAGCTGCCAGATTAACAACAGCACTAGAAAGCTGATTTGCAACTTGTGCAGCAGAAGCAATATTTGCATTATTGATTAAAGTCTGCAAAAGTTATGACAGCTAAATATAAATCAAAAGCTGACTAGGAATTGAAGCAGCACAATCAGACAACTATAGCCTGTATGGTTTTTAACAGAAAGAGATAAGATTATTTTTATACCTTCACTTTATCACTTTTTGGTTGACTCGCTCCTTTATCAATTGATTTTTTGATGGAATTCTGTATCTCGTTTAACAGCATAACCAACCATCCTTGGGAAAGTGGTACTGATTTTGCTCCATAGTCTTCAAGGATCTGAGACAGAATTTTTATGGACGAGTTTCGTATAGTATCGGAAGAAAATGTTCCAAAAACCCAGGGAATGAGAATGCCTGACCACTTTTGACTCTCCTCAAAAGATAAATGACGATCCCCAGAACAGAGTAGCTCTAATGCCTTTGCCACTGCTTCTTGCACCTGCTTATGCTTTGTTGACTTAGCAATGTCTCTCATTGAATTAAGACCCTTCTCCATCACTGTTTTCTGCACCCCAGGACTCCTCTCAACAGATAAAAGAAAAGCAGAAAAAGCTACCCCAGCCAACGAAACATCTTCATGCTTACATGCATGAGATATAGTAGAAAGAAGATTGGAACTCCAATCAGTAACAGATTCATTCAAAGGCATATCGCGGTCTTCTAAAAGCAACCGCACAACCAAACTCGCATGCCATTTTACAGACCTCTCAGGTGCCATTAGAGCAGATAGGACAGCATTTCCATCCTGATCTAGCTCATGAATACGAGATCTATTCAACTGTGATGCATTTGCCCAATTTGCCAATGCCCAGGTGGCAAAAGGAACAGCAACGTGTTCACAGTGCAAATCATCCCAGAGACCAGGTACAACGACAGAGGACATATTGTGTTTCACCTGCGAGTCATCAAATTTATGATACGCAAGGGTTGTCGGTGTACCGTGCTTCAACGGTTTTTCATGACTTAAATCTGTTGTCGATATACCATGATTCAACGGTTCTTCACGACCAAAATCAGTATTATCCAACTCCATTGCATCGCGGGTCCTTGAAAGCCCTAAAACAGTGGTACCTTCAAGTATCTTGATTCCAATCCCTTTCCTTCCTATCCCACCACCATCATCATCATCATCGGGCGGCTCGTCCAAATGCAAACCTCCTTCCTCGATAACTTGTAGGGCTGCAGCAATATCTCTAGTTTCAGCATTTCCAGGCAAAGACGGCTTAAAAGATATCTTGTCCGCATTGTCACAACTGGAAGTAACAATGTCCATAATAGCAGCCACAAGCATGCTCCTACCTTTCAAAGAATCAGAAACATCAAATCCACTACGTCTTGAATTTTTCTGAAATAAAAAATTGCATGATGTCACTAATGCTCAAGAGTAAACTATATCAAGATAATAAATGCATCTAGATTATGAACTGCATTATTAAAGAAAAACTACAACATCTAGGCAATTCTAACTAGGTCTTGTTTCAAGCTTAGTAAAATCAATAATTACAACTCAGAACGAAAATCTACGCATAAAATCAGTTACAGTTTTATAAATAAATACATCTAGACTATGAACTGCATTATTAAAGAAAAACTACAGCATCTACAAGTACAATTCAAACTAGGTCTTGTTTCAAGCTTAGTAAAATCGATAATGACAATTCAGAAAGAAAATCTAGACATAAAATCAACTACCGTTTTATTCTTGGAACGCCGAGGCTTGCAAGAGAAGATAAACCTCAGCAGATTCGGAACGGCGTGAGGCCTCGCAAACACAGCAGCAGAAACATCAGGATCCGCAATCAAATACGCCAAAGCTCTCGCCGCTTCCGCCTGAGTACCTCCACCGGCATCTTTCACAACAGCGACAGAATCAAGTAACCAATCCACGACAGCACCACCACCAGCACCAACAATCGCAGCTCTCCGACTCGAATTCGCGGCAGCAATATCCGCAAGCAACGCCGCAACACGAATCTCAAAACCAGACCGGACTTCATGGTTCGCCGATGACAACACCGAACGTAGCGACTGCCATAGCACAGTGGCGGCAACGCCAGTTCGTTTAACATGGTGGAAAATCCGGTTAACAGAGTCGGCGGAACGATGTACCGCGTGCTCGGCGGTGGTATATAAAGGATTAGTTTCTCCGGTTTCACCGCTTGGACGAGATTGATGTTCGCGGCCGTAATCGTAGGAGATGAATGCGACGGAAGCAACGACGGCGGCGGAGATGGCGATAACGGAGGTTTTTGAGAGAGGTGAAGAAGTAGTTACAGGAGAGAGAGTTTTAGGAGTTTGTTGAGGGGTAATTTGGGAATTTTGTAATGGTTTATCGGGTGAATGTGGATTGTTGAGATGGTTATTGGAAGATGATGAAGAAATGTATTTGCGGGGATGATAGGAACGGAGAAGGGGTTGGGTTCTAAAACAGAATCGATGCATTGTTTGTTAATTTAGTTTTGATGATAATTAGTGTTATTATTGCAATGTGATGAGAATAATAATAATAATAATAATAATAATATCATGGTTTTGGATTTGGTTATTGAGGATTTGAAAGAGAAGAGAAGAAGGGTTGTTGATTGATTGACTTGAGTGTTTTTGTTTTTGTGAAGATGTTTTGAGAAGTTGCTGGCGAAGATGGCGGGAGTGTATCTCGGTTTTGTTGCATGAAATGGAAGAAACTTTGGCAAGATTGTGAGTTTCTCTAATTAAGGATTTAGGAATTTTGTTAGGAGAATATGCCATGGGAATTAGGTACCATTTTGGTCATGACTCTAGTGTGAGGTAGAGGTATTGGGCTTCGGCCCATAAGTGTGATGGACTCGGTGGATATAGTACATATTAGATTCTTTAAAGGGAAGAAAATTGCTAATTCCATCCTAAGAGGTTTACCCTAAGAAATTTTTTTAAAATGTTTCTCTAATTTTATAAATGCAAATTCGGATGCAGGTCATACACACACTTCATTTGTTATTAATTCAATCTTTAATTTTATAACTAAATTTATTTTAAAAATGCATTTTCAGAATATTTTCAGAAATACATTTCTAGAACCTACTATATTAAGTGCTTACATACATTGGAAATATCAATAATTTTTTTTAAAACATTCAATTAAAATGAATTAAAAAGAGGGAGTTATTTGAGTAATGCAAATAGGTGGTTCTTATGTGTAGGAGAATGTTATGAAATAGAAATCCGATGTTTGATTCTTAAAAACTCACATTCATCTTTGTAAAAAAAAAAAAAAACAACAATTTTGAGTGATCTTAGAAAAGTTAAGAAGCAACTCATTTATCACCATCCCAAGTTCAGAAGAAGTGAACAATCGTTGATCACTTATGGAATGAGGGTGGCTATTATGAGTTAATATTAATTATTCATCTTAACTTTTGAGTGGAGTACTCTAGTTTGTAGTGTCTTGAGTGAATAGACAACACTGCATTGAAGTTCTTGTTATCTTTCTTTGAAAATAACGGTGTTGAAAGTAAATTCTCGTAATCATATTAATTCACGCAATTGACTAATATACTTAAACGATAAATTTTTGTAAAGGAACATGTGTCGTTGACCTTAGTAGGTTCCGAAAAATGTATTTTCAAAATAGATTTAGTTATAGAATTGGGACGTGGCTTAAAAACGAATGAGATGTGTGTGCATGAGGTGCGTCCGAATATGTATTTCCAGATTCTATGGGGTATTTTTGGTTTTTCACAGGGTGGGGAAGCTATTCTTAGGGTGCGTTAAGCAATTCCTAAAGGGAACTGCTTTTCCCACCCTGATTGGTGGAGAAGCGCCATATAGAAATCTGGAAAAGTCCATACGAATTCTAAAGTGCATTTTTTAACGCATCCATTTCACACCAAAACACGTTCTAAGTGAGACACCTCCGCTTTATTTTTCCAAAATTTAATCAAAAAATGTATCTCCAGACACACCTCATCAAGGATTTTGCTTATTTAACAACTCCGTGACAAATGGAGAAGTATACAATATTCGTACCCAAAAAAATAAGGCGATAAGAGGGGATAGAACTAAAATGCAAAAATTGTTAAAGCTTCTGGATGATAATCATTATGTATCTAGGTATCGAGTGTGCGAGGGTGGAGAAATTGTTCGAGATATATTTTGGACTCATCCTGATTCCATAAAGTTGTTCAATACATTTCTCACTAAACTCATTATTAATTTAGCGTATAAGGCCAAGAAGTACAAATTTTCACTATTGGAAATTGTTGGTGTTACTTCTATAGAAAAAACCTATTTCGTTGGGTTTGCAATTTTGAAAACAAAACTATGTTACTTGAGCTTTATAAGTGTGTCGGACAATACTGAAGGATAAAGAAAATACGCCGAAGGTCATTGTCACTGATTGAAATACCACGTTGATGAATTCGGTTGCAAAGATGTTTCCTACCTCATGCACATTACTTTGTTGGTATCACATCACAAAAATGTGAGAAGTAAACTTAAGTTTGTGGTAGGGACCAAACAAATAAAAGGTGAATATGGAAAAATGGTCAAAGCTAGCGTGATACTAGAAAGAACAATGGAAGCCTAGAATGTTATGATAAATTCTTCCATGAAAGAGTTATATGCTGATTTTGTTATACTTTTCAAAAATGACAACTTATTCAACAAAGGAAGCTAAAACTTGGCCAGAATATTTTATGGATAGGATGCGATAATCCACCAAGTTAAGTGAGATTGAAAGATAATATAATAAGCAAAAGTCAAAGCGGAATCACGCATAGATATAGATTTAGGCGGTGTCACATATTTTGGTTCATTTTAGTTTTTCTCCAACAATGTATTTAAGTGGTTAGACATGTTTTATATGTAATGTTGTTTTAATTTTAACGATTTCAAATGTATACATTTTCATAGATTTTAATGTATGTTTCTTTTTTCCAAAATTTCCAATATTGTTGTATGTTATAACAGGTTCTGTTTGTAAAACAAGTTTTGTGTGAATAGTAACAGGTGAATCCCGGAATGCATTTTTGAATGCACTTCAATTTTAAAAAATGATAATAGGGGTTTATTTGGAAATGCAATTCCGAATTCACCCTAATTTCATTAAACATAACATGGTGCACCCAGAAGTACATCTCCGAAATATCCCCTGACACATGATTGAGTTTCTAAGGTCTATATTGATCTAAAAATATTAAAAATATGGGTGTCACTAAACTTGTTTTCACAAACATACAAAGAACATATGAAATATCTCAATGTGCATATCTTGCTTTGGTCTACTTCAACAGAGAGAAGCTCCCTCTTTAATTTAGGTTCTCAAAGATCACAGAATTGTGAAGCCCTATTATCGTTCACCCTTAATTGACAGTTGTGGAAAGATATATTTCAGTGAATTTGATCTGAAGACATATGAAGATTTAATAGTTATATGGAGTACATTTCACTGTCACGAAACAAAGGTATGATCAAGCTAGATGTGAAGATTGCAAGATCAACCAAAGATATTCAAAAGATGTTGAAATGTCCTACTTGATAACTTAATATATTGTTTGATTTAAGTTAACAATTATATAATGAACACTAATCTTGACACAATTTTCTTAAATCGTTTTCAAACCATATTTTATTGTCTTTATTTACTTTTCATGCTCTATACATTTTATGTCACCAAACTTTTACCCAACCTTAACTCAAAATACACTAAACTGTAGAACGGCGGTAGTATCGCATCAATCCCTAAGGAAACGATAAAGGAAATACTTATTTTATATTCTAACACAGATCAGCTTTCTGTAGCCAGGATGTCATGACATCTTCTTCAACATGTTGAAGTCTGAATGCTAAGTCATATAG
The DNA here is from genome assembly GCF_029867415.1 of Vicia villosa. Taxonomy (NCBI): domain Eukaryota; kingdom Viridiplantae; phylum Streptophyta; class Magnoliopsida; order Fabales; family Fabaceae; genus Vicia; species Vicia villosa. The sequence continues at coordinate 192,407,691 of NC_081183.1, read as the reverse complement.
CATATCTTCCAACATGATATTCCTCGGTATGTTTTAGCAAAATGCATGCCAACAATCAGAGAGCCTTCAACGAGTTTGAGTCGAGTAACCCAAATCACAGCTGGGAGACCCAAGGTGGTTGTAACATCCTATTTTTATTATCATTTTAATTAATTAGGATTATTTGATAATTGGCATTGTTTACGTGTTTATTTAATTATTGTTTGAATAATAATTATTTGATTTTGTGGTAATGTGTTATTTACCTAATTAATGAGTGGTAGAATTTTGTTTGGAATTAGCTAAATGGGCCTAGTTGAGTGAGAAAGAGTATTGGGTGGGTTAAGCCCAAATGAAATAATGAAAGTTAGAAGGTATTTGTGAGTTAACCTAAATTAGATAGAAAGATAGAAAGAAGAGGAGAGAAGAGAAAAGAGGCAAAATAGTGGAAGAGACAAGAGAAGAGGATTGTGAGATTCTTGAAGTTAGGAGGAGAAATTCAAGAGGTAAGGGTTTGAATACAAGTTCTTATAGGTTATATGATTGGGTAATGTGTTTTGTTGTGATTATCTCTTCATCTTTGCAATTTCATGGAAAAACATAGAAAGGTTAGGTTTTTATGAACATATGCATAAATTGATGGATTGAAATGTGCTTAGTTGATGTTTGGTGTTGGTATGATGCTATAAGACCCGTAATATGTGTTGTATTTGTGTGTATATCATGTATTCTGTGGTTGTTCGAAATATGCAATGTTTGCCAACATGATTGGGTTAAATTTGGGGTTTAGAAAAGGGGTGTTACAGTGGTGCCATCCCGACTCTTGCTTGGCTTTTCGGGCTATTTCTCTTTAGGACCTTTAAAGTTTCCCTAGTCCACTAGGGTTTTGACCAGATCATGGAATGAGTGGAATTGATTTCCTTTCATCATAGGGGAAGTTGGAGGCGAACTAATATGGGTTTTGGGTTTAGAGTTTATTGGTTTATCTCTTCTAAGACCCAATTAGAATTATCCCACTCCACAGTCCCTCAAGCACAAGGCCTAGGGAAAGGTGAAGTAATTTAAGTCGGGTAGGAGGTAATTTTTTTTATGGGTGAGACTTAGATACTCTAGTCCCTCAATCTAGACTTAGATAGTCGAGTCCCTCAAGTGAGAATTGAAAGTCAAGTCCCTCAGTCGAAACTTAGATAATCGAGTCCTTTTGACTACACTTAGGTCATTGCTTTTGTATTATCTTCATTATTACTTGTTAGACGCTGGCCTTAGGATCTAGAGGGGGGGTGAATAGATCGTTCACAGTTTTTCGGAATTAAACAACTTTTCAGCGGAAGTGATTCTGAATCGACTCGCGTCTATTCCGAACCACTATCGAAACGATTGTATATGTGTTTAACACCAGTCAAAAACTTGAGATAAGTGATAAGAGTATATGTTGCATAATCAAAGCGTTGCTCTTATTGAAAATCATATTAACTTCTTGTATGATGGACAATGTTTGCAATGCAGTAAAAGTGATAGAAACAAATATACAAACACTTGGTGATAATGATCAAATTGACGGTTATTCAATATGTGATGGATTGTGATGTTTATATATGTTCTTAATTCACAATCTTAACACTCGAATCGTTGATCAATTTGCTATTATAACCAAATATGAACAGAACGTAAATGAGAAAGTAAAAGCGACAAGAACACGATATTTGTTTAGGCAGTTCGTCGATCGTCCTCGCTACGACTACGTCTGCCCCCAATTCCAAATTGAAATTGGGTAATCTTTCATTAATGTTGAAAGTAGTATATACAAAGAAGATAACAAAGCGATAAACGATAAACCAATTATGTCGATCCTTTGAATCTTCTTCCCCTTAATCTTGAGTCAGATCAAGGTTATCCAAGAGCTTCACTTTGATTCCCTTCTGCAGTGTCTTGATTCCTTGAACTCCCCGTTCCTCAATCGTTACACTCAGCCGAATCCTCAATGAACGCCTCTTGATAAAAACCCCCAAGAACCACCCGTCGTGGAGGACAAAACCCGCAGATTTTATTCACCAACAAACCCCACAGACCTTCACCCACTAGGAATCTTCAATTCCGTTCCATGGACGTTATCGAACTCATCACTAACCCGCAACGCAAGAATGATTATGTGTAATTGTGTTGGAGATGATGAAGAACGAAGATGAGAAGCGTTTGTGTATCTTTCAGTCGTTGGTGTTCTTTTGAATAATGAACCTTGGACAATATATATGATAGCTTGACAGTTGGAGATGAGAGAAACAGAATTTTTGGCATTCTTGATCAGTTAGGTCGACCTCTTGTAGAGCTTAGGTCGACCTAGCAGTGCTTGCAGAATTTTGCTCCCAGTTAGGTCGACCTGTTTAAGGAGTAGGTCGACCAGAATCCTCTTCAAATGCATTCTGGGGACATTTTCTCAGATTAGGTCGACCTAGTTGTTGTGTAGGTCGACCTAGCAGACTGGTATGTAAATTTCATCAATTTAGGTCGACCTAGATGATGTGTGAGTCGACCTAGCAGAAGTATATGGATTTTTCTCCATTTTAGGTCGACCTGGGTTGATGGTAGGTCGACCTAACTGCTGCTTTTCTGCATTTTTCTTGTTTGGCTTGTGTTGAGTCGACCTATATGCATGGTAGATCAACTTGTTCTGTCATGAGTGATCAATGCTTGCTTTTCTTTGAGTTTTCTGCTTCCACCTTGTTGCTTGTATGCTTATTGAGTTTGCCATGAATCAAAAACATCTTTGTGATTGTAATCTTGTATTCACATACTCCCCCTTTTTGATGATGGCAAACCATTAGTCGAAGCTTTGGTAGTAGGTAATAGAGACTCAACAAAGCTCCCCTGTACATTCAGCATCTATCTCTCAACAAGGCACTCTCTCAACAAAGCTCCCCCGTACACTCAGCATCCATCTCCCCCTTTGACAACAAATTAAAGAAGAGATACAACGAAAATGGAAGAGTAACGAGAGAAACATATATAAAATAATAAAACAGGAAACACTAACATTCATAGTGTAATAGATAAAAGGTAGAGACACATATATGAGCAAGAACGATTATATGCATGAAGTCACTATAAGCATGTTAATTGATAGCATATTATAGTATCAATGATATTTTTGGAAGTGAACAACAATTATGTTACCGCATTTTTCAATATGTAGGTGTCAGCTTTAGTGGCAGCCTTTAGTCAATGTGGAATGACGCCTGGCTTGATGATGAACTACCTTTACGCTAAGAGAAATGTTAGCAGAATTATATATAAAGTAAGGAAATAATATTAAGAGAGAACAAACGTGATTAGCCCAAATTAGAGATATCGAGTATCCCTAATTCCCTACGAATGTTGAAGTATTGCTCCGTTGCTAGAGGTTTGGTGAAGATGTCAGCTAGTTGCTTCTTGCTTTCTACATGTTCAAATGTAACGTCTCCTTTCTCTACATGATCTCGTAGAAAGTGATGTCTTATTTCAATATGCTTGGTACGTGAGTGTAAGACAGGATTTTTACTCAAGTTTATGGCGCTTGTGTTGTCGCACATGATAGGTATGCGATCAAGCTTAATACCAAAGTCAAGAAGTTGTTGCTTGAGCCATAATATTTGTGCACAGCAGCTTCCAGCAGCTACATATTCTGCCTCAGCAGTAGATAATGCAACTGAGACTTGTTTCTTGCTATGCCAACTTATCAATGAATTTGAGAATAGATGACATGTTCCACTTGTGCTTTTTCTATCGGATTTGCAGCCAGCAAAATCTGAATCTGAGAATCCTACCAAATGGCACTCATTTCCCTTTGGATACCATAGGCCATATGTAGTAGTTCTACGTAAGTATCGCAGAATTCTTTTGACAGCTTTTAAGTGAGATTCTTTTGGACAAGATTGATATCTTGCACACATACACACACTAAACATGATGTCTGGTCTTGAGGCAGTGAGATACAATAGCGAACCTATCATACCTCGGTATAATTTCACGTCAACCTTTTTACCTTTCTCATCTTTGTCTAGATTAGTATTTGTTGCCATAGGTGTGTCAATTTCCTTTGCTTCACTCATTCCAAATCTTTTGAGCAGCTCCGTACAGTATTTAGTTTGATTCACAAACGTTCCATGACTGAGTTGCTTGATTTGTAGGCCAAGGAAGAAATTTAGCTCACCCATGAGACTCATCTCAAATTCACTCTGCATAAGCTTAGAAAAATCTTTGATAAGTTTTGCATTAGTCGACCCAAATATAATATCATCTACATAAATTTGGACTAGGAGAATGTCTTTATCTTTTCTTTTAATAAAGAGAGTAGTGTCAACTTTACCCCTAGAGTACCCTTGACTAAGGAGAAATTTGCTCAAACGTTCGTACCAAGCCCGAGGGGCTTGTTTAAGACCGTATAGAGCACGTTTCAGCTTATAGACATGAGTTGGATACATGTAATTCTCAAAGCCTGGTGGCTGAGCAACATAAACTTCTTCATTTATATAGCCATTTAGAAAGGCACTTTTAACATCCATTTGGAATAGTTTGAAGTCTTTAGAACAAGCATAAGCAAGTAAGAGACGAATAGCTTCGAGACATGCTACAGGAGCGTATGTCTCTTCATAATCAATACCTTCCTCTTGATTATAACCTTGGGCAACTAATCTAGCTTTGTTTCTAGTAATAACGCCGTTTTCATCAAGTTTGTTACGAAAAACCCATCTAGTGCCTATTACTTGATGATCTCCCGGATGAGGGACTAAGTCCCAAACATCATTCCGTTTAAATTGGTTTAATTCTTCTTGCATGGCCATTAGCCAATGCTCATCAAGTAATGCATCCTTAGCGTTTTTCGGTTCAACTTGTGAAACAAAAGCAAAATGATGACAGAAGTTACTTATCTTTGAGCGTGTTGTAACGCCCCTTGAGATGTCTCCTATTATATTGTCAATTGGATGGTCTTTCACATTTGTCCAGGCCTTGGGAAGTTCTTCATTGTTTGAGATGCTTTCTTTTTCATTTTCATCGTGAGACTTATCTTTCTCTCTCTCAGCATCTTTCTTTACAATACTTTCATTCTCGTCTTCCTTATCCTTGACAATGTCTTCAGTGGATGGACCTACACTTCCTTTACCAAGTATGGCTCCCCGATTGTTATCTCCATAGGTGACATACCCTTTTTCTTTGCTTGAAACTCAACGAAAAGAGATAGGTCTCCAGTCATGTGTCTCGAACATCCGCTATCAAGGAACCACAACCTTTCGGCAATGTCAAGACACTTTTCCTGCAAGATTAATTTAAAGAGGGAGGTCCCCAATTTTCATTGGGTCCTTGGTAGTGAGTACACAATTTGTTGCACTTAGGCAACCATTGAAATACTCCTTTAGGAACTAAAATTCTCCTAAATTTGCATTTTTCAATGGTATGTCCCTTTTTGCAACAATAATGACAGGTAATATGATGAGAATATGGAGTTTTGCTAGTTGATACTTTTGGTACAAAAGTGTATTTACTATATAAAGGAGTATACGATCTTTTGAACTTATTTGGATCAACCGCAAAAGTTACTTTTGGTTGTAGAGCCTTGTCTAATTTGGCTTTTAGATCTCTTACTTCTTTTTGCCAAATGTGACATGTCTCACAACCAAACCATGATGTAGGATCTATTTCAACTTTATCCTTTTGAATGTCTAGCATAGATTGTTTTAAAGCTTCCATATCCTTCTCGGTTTTCTCAACTTTTGATTCAAGATATGAAAATATTTTCTTATTTGAGGCCAAAAGTTTGAAAGCTTTAATTGCATCTCTATGTAATTCTTCAAAAGCAAGTTTTAGTTGAGAATGAGATACCTTATCTACGAGTTCAGGTTTAAGATGACTTACAGCTTTCTTTTTCTTGTGTTGATGAGCCATGAAACATAGGTTTGCTGATTCTTCTTCATCGCTTGATGAGCTTTCACTAGATGAATCACTTTCCCATGCTATGTAGGCTCTTTTAGATTTGTTATGACCTTTGCTTTGGTTCTTCTCCTTTTCTTTCTTAAGGTATGGACAATCCGGTTTGTAGTGACCGGCTTTCCCACAATTGAAGCAAAGTCCTTTGATTTTTCCCTTGTTGTCGTCATCTTGTTTGAACATGTTTGATTGCTTTCTATAGTTGATCAAGCCTTTGTTAGAATGTTTTGCTCCATTTTTCTTTAGATCTTTGTTGTATCTTCGCACAAACAGTCCCATTTCCTCATCATCGGAGTCTTCGTCATCACTTGTGTCACTATCCTTTGGCTCTCGTTTTGAGGTCTTGGAGCTCGAAGCTTTTAGAGCTATTGACTTCTTCTCTACCTCTTTCTCCATGTTCTTTTCTTTCTTTGTCCTTTTCTCATGCATGTCAAGGCATTTAAGGTGTTGTTCATGTTCCTCTAGTTTACCAAATAGAGTTGTGATGTCTAAAGTGTTTAGATCATTTGCTTCTTTTATTGCTGTAACTTTGGGTTGCCATTCCCTGTTCAAACATCTTAAGATTTTGTTAGTAGCAACTGCATTGGAAACAGGTCTATCAAGAGAATTTAACCGATTTTTCAGATGAACGAATCTCTTCTGCATGTTTTCGATGGATTCACCATCTTCCATGTGGAAGAGTTCGAACTCTTGAGTTAACGTATTGATCCTAGCTAGTTTGACATCATCCGTTCCCTCGTGGGCAACTTGCAATGTGTCCCACATAGCTTTAGCTGATCTACAATGGGAAACGCGATAGTATTCATCAACTCCTAGAGCTGAGATTAGAATGTTTCTCGCTTTCCAATCGTATGCATATCTCTTTTCATCTTCAGCATCCCAAGTATTTTCTGGTTTTGGAACAACTGCACCAGCTGCATTTGTCATGGTGATCTGAAAGGGACCATTGACAATAGCTGTCCAGATGTTCCTATCAATTGCATTGATGTGGACACACATACAATCCTTCCAATAGCCATAGTTTTCACCGTTGAAAACTGGAGCTCTATTGTGAGCCCCTTTAGGTCCGGAAGCCATCTTTCCAATAAGTGTTTCACGTAGCACGGAATAAACCAGAGCTCTTGATGCCACTTGTTAGACGCTGGCCTTAGGATCTAGAGGGGGGTGAATAGATCGTTCACAGTTTTTCGGAATTAAACAACTTTTCAGCGGAAGTGATTCTGAATCGACTCGCGTCTATTCCGAACCACTATCGAAACGATTGTATATGTGTTTAACACCAGTCGAAAACTTGAGATAAGTGATAAGAGTATATGTTGCAGAATCAAAGCGTTGCTCTTATTGAAAATCAGATTAACTTCTTGTATGATGGACAATGTTTGCAATGCAGTAAAAGTGATAGAAACAAATATACAAACACTTGGTGATAATGATCAAATTGACGGTTATTCAATATGTGATGGATTGTGATGTTTATATATGTTCTTAATTCACAATCTTAACACTCGAATCGTTGATCAATTTGCTATTATAACCAAATATGAACAGAACGTAAATGAGAAAGTAAAAGCGACAAGAACACGATATTTGTTTAGGCAGTTCGTCGATCGTCCTCGCTACGACTACGTCTGTCCCCAATTCCAAATTGAAATTGGGTAATCTTTCATTAATGTTAAAAGTAGTATATACAAAGAAGATAACAAAGCGATAAACGATAAACCAATTATGTCGATCCTTTGAATCTTCTTCCCCCTTAATCTTGAGTCAGATCAAGGTTATCCAAGAGCTTCACTTTGATTCCCTTCTGCAGTGTCTTGATTCCTTGAACTCCCCGTTCCTCAATCGTTACACTCAGCCGAATCCTCAATGAACGCCTCTTGATAAAAACCCCCAAGAACCACCCGTCGTGGAGGACAAAACCCGCAGATTTTATTCACCAACAAACCCCACAGACCTTCACCCACTAGGAATCTTCAATTCCGTTCCATGGACGTTATCGAACTCATCACTAACCCGCAACGCAAGAATGATTATGTGTAATTGTGTTGGAGATGATGAAGAACGAAGATGAGAAGCGTTTGTGTATCTTTCAGTCGTTGGTGTTCTTTTGAATAATGAACCTTGGACAATATATATGATAGCTTGACAGTTGGAGATGAGAGAAACAGAATTTTTGGCATTCTTGATCAGTTAGGTCGACCTCTTGTAGAGCTTAGGTCGACCTAGCAGTGCTTGCAGAATTTTGCTCCCAGTTAGGTCGACCTGTTTAAGGAGTAGGTCGACCAGAATCCTCTTCAAATGCATTCTGGGGACATTTTCTCAGATTAGGTCGACCTAGTTGTTGTGTAGGTCGACCTAGCAGACTGGTATGTAAATTTCATCAATTTAGGTCGACCTAGATGATGTGTGAGTCGACCTAGCAGAAGTATATGGATTTTTCTCCATTTTAGGTCGACCTGGGTTGATGGTAGGTCGACCTAACTGCTGCTTTTCTGCATTTTTCTTGTTTGGCTTGTGTTGAGTCGACCTATATGCATGGTAGATCAACTTGTTCTGTCATGAGTGATCAATGCTTGCTTTTCTTTGAGTTTTCTGCTTCCACCTTGTTGCTTGTATGCTTATTGAGTTTGCCATGAATCAAAAACATCTTTGTGATTGTAATCTTGTATTCACATTACTGAGTTATGAGTTTTATTGCAACATCACCCATTGGGATATCTTTAATGGTAGTACTTATACCTTAGATGGCATGTTTATTGATTTATTTTTATTGTTGTTCCTTGAGTTGGAGAAGACACCTTGTGAGGAATACCCATGAAGAGAGGTTATAATTTGACTTCTCACTAAGAAACACTTCTAAAACAAGATAAAATCTTACGGAGACCTTGACTTCTCACGAAGAAAAAAGATCTTAGAAGGGAGAAATGATTTACACATATGAGGCATTAATCTCTTTCTAATTAAGTGCATCTCTAAGATGGAGACTAGGGGAGAGTTTCTCAAGTGCAGCTTGAGGTGAGCACGCGCACCATTTAATGCTTTAGATATGTGTATTTTTATTCACTATTTATATTTCGCCCTCGGTATCCCCATATGTAATCACGTCCTTTAGGGTTTATTAATGAAAATGTTTATACCTTATGACTATTTGCCTTATTTTACTTGGACTTCTTTATTAGTAGTTCCAATTAGTTTCTAGGCGTATTACTACATGACACTCTAACTAAATAGATTTCCCACTTGAGGAGAGTCTCTCAAGTGTTGCCTGTAGGCGTGTCCCTCAAGCATTACTTGCAGGTGCGTTGGGACTTGGGTCGGCTTTGGTGAGGATTCCAAAAGAAAATTGTCTTATAAGGAGACAAGTGTTGAACATCTGTTTCCATACAGAAGAGGGGTGAGTTGTAGAGATTTGGAAAATGATTCTTTTAAAATAAATAATTTTTTAAATCAAAGTTTGAAAATATTTTACAATTTTTTTTTTGAATATGCAGTGAAAAATCAAAGTAATGAAACTAATTGGAAAGTAAAAAAGATAAGGAAAGACATAACGACACCAGAGATTTATAGAGATTCACTCTTAAAGAAATGACCCACTCTTTTCCCCAAGAATTGATCTTAAGAGTATCCACTATAGTTTGAAAGCTATTAGAAGGTTAAGCCCATGAATCCCCTTATACAAGGACATGAAGTTTCAGGCTAACTTCCAACCAAACAACTGAAATGGAATGAAGCAGTTAGTCTTCACACTAAATAACGACTTGAAGTGGTTAGTCTTCACACCAAACAACGACTTGAAGCGGTTAATCTTCACACCACACAACGACTTAAAGCGATTATTCTTTGCAACAAAGGAAGAATTTGCACATGCTGATCTCAAACCAAGACGAAGTTTTGAGTTGACTATCCTCTAAAATAAACCAAGGTTTTACACAGGCTAAACTTACAAGCCACGTGAGATTTTATACTAGGCCGATCTCGAATCAACTGAGCTTTTAACCGCGTTGAACTCAAGGACCGTTGTGAAGATTTTTCACTAGTTAATATTCACAAACCCAAAAGAGAGATTTTCTTCAATGGTAAATTTCACGAACCAAACAGAGACTTATACTAGTCCCCAAAATAGATTTTACACATGTTTAGATCAAAATCAAAATAATTACTTCTTTGATGGTTGCAAAATTGAGTGTGTGAGCAAAATTCGTATTTGTTATGTGTTTTTGTTGATAATATCAGAGTTATCACCGTCGAAAGTGTTGCCGAAAATGTTACTAGTGTTTCTTTAAAAAAAATAAAATTGACGTTAGACGTGTAAAATTTCATTTCTTGATGGATAATCTAGTTGTGTTAAGTTGCTTAGAAGTTTTAGCAAGATTATATAACTCACCGAAAGATAATTTATCAATTTCATAATACTAAAATATATAGTTTTTGAAGCCTAAATACATTCAAGATAATATATTTTGATGGTGAAAAGTTGAGACCTGGAGATATATATATTTTTATAAATTTTCAATTCAAATCTTTAAGATGTCAACAACAACAATTTTTGTATTTATCAGTTTATATACAATTTTATTTAAATTTTAATTGAATTCCGTTTTGTTGATGATGAGTCGGTTTTAAACTGAAGACCGATATTTTTAAATAAAAAGATACATTCAAAATAATTCTAATAAAAAAAATTAATTATAAAATAATATAAATGAACTCGTCCATGTCATAGTTTCTTTCCTAAACCATACAATTCATTGAACATATTTTGTTTTCCATACGTGCTGTTGCTTGGTCGACCATACGACTAAGAAATTAGGCAGGACTGCATGAGTTTTTCTTTTTCTTTTACTACAATTTTTCATAAAGAGAAAATTCTAGGTTTTAACCAAATCAATCCGTACACGGATTAGTGATCATTATTGTATGATTGTGATTATATCATTGACAAGTCTCTTTTGAATCTTCTGTCAAAAAGAAAAAAGTCTTCTTTGAATGTAAACATTCAAGAATTTCGTTTGCTTGTGCAAGAGGTATAGGTAACGTTGTCACTCATGCTCTTCAGGATTATAATTATAATTTTTTAAATTTATTTTCTCCATTTATTTGTATCTGGTTCAATGAGACATCTAATGTTGTTTAAGGTTAATTTTAATATTAAAGTGGTTTTAACCTCTTCTCAAACTATAATCTTTTCCAAAAAGTTCAGTTTGGTCCAACACTCAAATTATAGTAGGTTGTTTTTTCGAAAACATAATAATTCAAACTTGATTTATTTATTTGAACGGGCCTAATTAAAAGTTTATTTGGAGGCTAATTAAAAAGTTTGATTTTAAAAAGTAAAATTTACAACTTCTATTTTTTTTTGCATTTATGAACTATGCTCTTAAATCTTTTTTACTGTATTAATTTGGCAACTAATAAATAGTTTGATATCCGGTAAAAAAAATTGATATAATATACTAATTCGGAAATGCTAACTAGTGTCCTCGGGGGCAATGATTAAGCATTCCAAAATAGTAAATTTATATTGGTAATTTGCGTATTTAATGTTTCGAAAATTGAAATATTAAATTTTCTATGAAATATTTTCTTTTTTAAAATGCCCCCGAAGGCACTGGTTAGCGAGATCCAATATAATTATATGCAAATAAAAATATTACAACTAACTGGTAAACAAGTTTTGAATAATTATGAGTTAAAGCTTGTTTTTGTATAATAATAATAATAATAATAATAATAATAATAATAATAATAATAATAATAAAAATAAATAAATAAATAAATAATAATAATAATAAATAGAGTTTAATTTTTATACATTATTAATGTAAATTTTTTTACACTATCAATACAACACAATTATTTAATTATATTATTTTTTAAAAAAATTAAAATAAAAGTGAAACACTTCTAATAAATTAACGGTCAATAAATTAAATTACGTTAATGTGACCGTCCGCTCCGTTTTTTATGCGGTTTTTGAGGGTACATGTATTTATATTAATTTTTATATTTTTAAGCCTAAAAAGAGCAGTGTACGTCCCCGTCCTCACTTTTAGCACGGGACGGATCAAGATATTAGGCCCGCATTCTTAAGTATGCTCGCCCCACCACAATTTTGACGGACATTTGCGGGATGGGTCTAAACGGGGCGGGCATATCCGTTTGCCATCCCTAAACATAAAAGGTTATCGTGGAAACTCGAAAATCGGAAAACAAATTTCAACTGTTCTCAAATGAAAATCAGAAAATAATACTATATAAAAATTATTACAAGACTTAGACTATCTTCAACCACCCCAAAATCTCGATACATTCACACTTTTCAAAATAAATATTTAACTACTCCTCACAACAGTCTAACACAAATATAAGAAAAAATATAAAAGTCTTCCTGCCTTAGACCCTCTCTTTCCTTTGAAAACTAAGCTAAGAGATGTAAAATTTCTTTATAGGTTTTCTTTGAATCAAAGAACACTGTACCTCAAAACCAATTAAACCCCTCACGTGAGCCCCTTACTAAACACAATGATGCACATCGAGATACTCTAAGCCATCAACCAAACAAGGGATAATATTAATTAACTATGCGTTATCCTAATAAATGGCCTGATTATTATAATATTATAATGACCTTGGAATTGATTGAACTACCCACTAGGACATTTTCAAATTCATTTCGCAGCCCCCCTTGACGACTCCTTATAATTCTAATATGGACTCTGTCAAATAAAATCTAACAAAGTCATTCCTTCCACTATAAATATCATAATCAACTACCACATCATATCATATCACAAACTTATATTTCTACACTAAACTCTTCATTTGCAAACCATACTCTAAACTACCTTTCTTTTCACCATCTTTGATTTTCATTACCATTACTCTTCACTAAACTTAAGAGAAATTACATAATATTTCTATGGAGGGTGTCACAAAATTATCTGTTGAACAAATTCAACCCCCTACATATGGAAACTTAGTAACCATTCTTAGCATTGATGGTGGTGGCATTAGAGGTCTCATTCCTGCTGCAATTATTGAATTCCTTGAATCTCAACTTCAGGTATATTTTAATCTCATATATAATCTTCAATAATATACTATACACTTTATTTATTCTTTGAAAATATTCTAATTAATTAAGTTGATAATTATGTAGGAATTGGACGGTGAAGATGCGAGACTTGCAGACTACTTCGATGTAATATCCGGAACAAGCACAGGCGGTCTTGTTACTGCCATGTTAGCCGCTCCTGATCAAAACAATCGTCCACTTTTTGCTGCCAAAGATATCAAACCCTTCTACCTCGAACACTGCCCAAAAATATTCCCACAACATAGGTCAGTCATCTGACTAAGTCGATATTACTAGACTGAACACCTTCAAACCTGAGACTTCGGAGTTCTATTTGTCAGAGTTTACGTGGTGTTTGATATTTTGTTTATATATGTACAAAAAATTGAGAAATTTATGTTTTTTTTTTGTTGAATTAATTTTTTGTAGAGGCGTAGGTGGGTTGATGTTAGCGAAAGTAATGAGATCGCTTGGAGGACCTAAATATGATGGAAAGTATCTTCATGAAGTTGTGAGACAGAAGCTTGGTGACGTAAAGTTGAATGAAACCATCACCAACATTGTTATTCCAACATTTGATATCAAGACTTTGCAGCCAATTATTTTCTCATCTTATCAGGTTAATTATACATTCATTTTGATTATGTTTTTCATTTATGTTCAAACTTAGACTAAATTAGTAGTTTGAAATTTATGCAGATTAAGAATACTCCTTGTTTGAATGCGAAACTCTCCGACATATGCATTAGTACATCTGCTGCACCGACTTATCTTCCTGCTCATAACTTCATAAATAAAGATGATGCTGGAAAAGAAGAAGAGTTCAATCTCATTGACGGTGGTGTTTGCGCAAATAATCCGGTACGTTCAAATTTTCAATAATAAGTTCTAATTAGTTGTTAATCATTTATTGAAGGTAAAACTAATTTGCTATTTTTTTTCTATGATTTAGGCTTTAGTGGCTATGAATGAAGTGACAAAGCAAATCATCAAACAAAGTCCTGATTTTTTTCCTATTAAGCCTTTGGAATATGGTAGGTTTCTGATAATTTCAATAGGGACCGGAACAGCGAAAAATGAAGAAAAGTTTAATGCACAAATGGCTGCAAAATGGGGATTATTGGATTGGTTAACACATAGTGGTTCTAATCCTTTAATTGATGTTTTTACTCAATCAAGTGGTGATATGGTTGATTTTCATTTATCTGCTGTCACTCAAGCTCTTCATTCAGAAGATAATTATCTTCGAATTCAGGTAAAAAAAATTAACATTATATATATATATATATATATATATATATATATATATATATATATATTTATATCAGTATGATTCGAATTCGTATTTAGGGTTTTCAATACTGATTCATTCTGAAGGATTAATGATTAATTTGTTACACAAAATGCAGGATGATACATTGACTGGAATAGATTCTTCGGTCGACATTGCTACCGAGGAAAACTTGAAGAAACTTTGCCAAATTGGTGAAACCTTATTGAAGAAACCAGTTTCTAGGGTTAATTTAGAAAATGGTCACTTTGAGCCATTGAAAAGTGGAGAAACTAATGAAGATGCTCTCAAGAGGTAATTAAGATTAGTTAGTAGTACTAATGGTGCATTTTAAATTATTACTCAAATATAATTGTGCTCTGATTAGTATAATAATAATCATAACTTATTTGATTGTAATTTTTCAGGCTTGCAAAAATACTTTCACAAGAGAGGAGACTCCGCGAAATGAGATCCCCGCATACAAGTAGAGGCAGGAAAAATCGGCATCTAGCTTAATGATTCTTTCATGACTCTTAGATTTTACTAAGGTGTTTGAGTACATCATCTTTAAAACTTTTCAGATATGTTGTTTGTAGAAGAAGAAATACAATAAAAAAAAAACTCAGTATGAGATTATAGAATGTAACATGAATTAGATCAAAAGTTTGTTTGCTTGTTATTCAATGTAAAATAATGTATTCTTTCTTTTCATTGATTTGTTATTTGCTTAAGGAATAAAACTCCATTATGAATTTGCCATTAAATCAAACATAACCATATTGCAAATAATATTTGTTATTTAATTGGAACCAAGTTCTTCACCAGCATGTTTTTTTATCATACTTTAAATTAAATAACACAAGTATTTCCATATATTAGGTTCCAATGATCCGTTAAAACACTCTAATAATAGTCTTTTAATTTTTTTTTCTTTCGTAATTGTCGTCTGAACAAGGACAAAGTTGTAAGTAAAATGTATCAAAAAAAAGTTGTAAGTAAATTAGCCTAACTAGGAAGATTATGTTAACATTGTATAAGGAAGAATAAGATGAATGTAATTGTGATTTTTAACGCGAAAGTTGTAATTATAATGAGGTGCGCAGAGCGAGATTGATTGAATTGTAGCTAATTATAATATCAGTGAATTGAACTAGTACAATTAACTAAGATGATGATAAAGACGGTTAAGTTTCTTCTTCGAATCATCTACCCCTATGTGTGAGAAACAACTGATTGAACGGATAACAATTTTATTTTAGTTATGACATTTTACAAAAAACACGACTACCCAATGAATTGATCGCCAAATAACCCGATTCGTCTAATGTGACCCCTAGAGATCACAGGGAATATAATCGCAATAGATGAATTGTTTTTAATGCAAAAATAAGAAGATTAGTTTATAAAACACAATTACCCAATGGATTGATCGTTGAGTAACCTGGTTCGTTTGAAGCGGCCCCTAGAACTCCTAAGGGAATATATTCGCAATTGGAGAAGGTTTTATAGCGTGTAAAACTAGACTAATGGCCAAGACTATTGATTAATGCTTGTTGGCAATCATAAAAATTCCACAATATTATTCATCAGATGTACAAATCTCTAGTTAGGTCTATGTTGCCATCTAAATTAATTCTCTCATTTTCGTAGAAGAGGGAAAACATTAAACTCAAATAGTATTATATAATTAATCAAACAATGTTCATTATAGAGATAATCAAGAAAGATTACATTGTTCGCACTGTAAAAGGTAAAGTCATTTAGGAGAAAATATAATCTAAGAGAACTAGTCATTTATCCTTAAGGTATTCATGACTTTAACAAGTAAAAAGCAAGAATTAAAACTTACAACGACTATGGATGACGAGTAGCTTTCATTTTTCTTGCTCCTTGGCACCAAAACATGCCATTCTCTTTAAAAATATCAGAAACCTATTGACTAAACATGTTTTACAATTTATAGAAATTATTTTGAAAAACAGCTGATTGTTTCCCATTTTGACTTAACTGTGCCACTATTAGTCAATTTCTCTATTTTTGAAAATTGAAATTCTTTGGCATAATGTTTCAATTGTGTCGCTATGCCATTGAAGGCGCCGCTTTGGTCATACATAATTAGATAACGCCGATGTTGTGTGTGGGTGCGCCATTGTTGATTATCTTTTGTAATTTTTTTGTGTTTCTCTTTCGTTCTTCGTGTGCTAGTTCTCTATTTACTTCTTCATTGTAACTTTCACTCTAAAATACAATGAATTTGTCTAGTTAGAATGATTTCGACTTAGTTTGATATTTTTCACAAACCTTCAAAATCTTTATTAAAACCTACAAGATGAAAATGCATTATTAGTAAAAGTAATTAAAAATATTGAAATTAACTACTAAAAATAGAGCGACAAACTTTAATCAATTAAATTTTTGAAAAAAAAAGTCAACATAAGGTCAATTTTCGCATTATTTAAAATTAAAAAATAATATAATTGTATTTCATGCATTTTCATTCACTACCATCGCCTCATGCATTGTGTGAAGTCGACCAAATGTCAATCCGAATAAAATTTCAATTTTACAAGCTGATTGATAAATGCATTTTTCCATTGCGCGTAATATTATCGGGCGAAATATTGAGATTTGACCTTCACCGGACAGTATAACGGAACTACGGTGCACGTAGGTCATTATGGTGTGCTCATTTTATTTTTTCGGCGTTGCGTGAGTTCACTGTTTTATTAGTCAGAGCCTTTTTATTCGAGTACTTTAATTGCGATTTTCAACATTACCAGACATTTTTACTAAACTTTGTTGCGCGTAGATCATTTTGATACGTCCATTTATATTTTTTGACATGGTGCACGCTTGCATTTTACTCCTTTCTGTTCATTCCAGTTCCTTTTTTTATTCTAAAAATTCACACAAAAATATGGTTTAGTTTTAGTTTATTTTTAATTTATTTTGTTTAAAAAATAAAAGCAATTCATAATAATAAAAATATTTTCTTTTTTTTTTGGCGAGCACAATAATAAAAATAAAAACAAAATTTTTTCTTTTTTTTTTCTTTTAATAATTAGAGGATCACAAGTAAACAATCACACTAACACTCATTCACAAAATTAACAAAGGGGTTCCGTTGGGTACAACGGATGTGAGGGATGCTAATACATTCCCTTTGCATAAGCGATTTTCGAATTCAAGTTTGGGTGTAACAATCATTTTCTTTTCTTTCGTGAGTTTTATCGATATTTTTCCTTTTCTTTTGGAATAAATAAAGTTTGATAGCGACTCTCTTGTATTTCGAGCGTGCGATACGCTCTGGTATTTTTTTCGCACCACGTTGTTGTTTGTAAAATGAATTGTTCTAGTTTCACCATGGCTTCTTGTAGCCTTACCAGCATCACCATCATCATTCAACCTTTTCTTTCATTTTGCTTTCAGTTTGTTGTTGCTTGAGGAGTTTGCTTTCAACTTCTTGAAGAATTTTGCTTGTAACGCCTATTTAGATACCTTCTTTGAATTATTTTTCTTCAGCCTCATCTCATGCGTTTCAAGAGATGCTTGCAGTCCTTCAAGCTTCATCCTTGAGAAGTCTTTAGATTCCTCAATTTCCACCACAATGTGATCAAACTTGATTGGAAGAGCCCTTAACACCTTCTCCATATTCTACAATTTAGAGATTTTTTCTCCATATTATTTCATCTCTTTGAGAATATTTTTACATTGTAGCATTGTTTTATGAGCAACACACCTTTGTGAGAGACACATCACATATCCACCAAAAATCTTAAGGTGATAGATGTGTGGGTTTTCTCACTAATAAAGTCTTCAATCTTCATTTTTCTAATCAATGTGAGACTTCCCCACACCTGTTTCTCAACATTTCCAACTCACACTTATAATGAATTTTTAAAATTTCCAATAAAATAGAACTAAGTATCAGATGTATAGAAAAACCCGATAAAAACTCAAATTAGATTTTTACAAATTCGATAAATATGCATATATTTTCACCGGGAATGGTAAGAAAATCTATCGAGTTTTAGAAAATTGAGTAAAAATGCACATATTTTCACCTGAATCAATAAAACTATCGGATTTTTCGAAAAGTCTACCAAATTTTTTGTGGTGTACTCATTTTTTTGAGGAGTTTAATGGAGATGCACTAACAGTGTAAAAAAATTTACACTGTCATTCAATAAAAGTATATCTTCCTGCCATATCATATCAATAATTTAAAAATTTATGTATGATTTGACGAAATACGTAATTAATTGATAGTGTAAAATAAATTCATCATCCATTTTCTCTTTTTTGAGAGTGAATTTTTTTTTCAAATTGTAATTTTTAAAAGAGATAAATAATAATAGAGGTGACTTTGACATTACACAATCAACTATAAAGCCATTACTAAAAAATTGAGCAAACTTCCAAAATTGCCCTTTCCTTAAAAATTAAATACACTACCAAATGTCCTCTTTAGTAATTAACAAATTCACCCTTACATTCTCCTACTTTTGTGAAATCATTCACCAAGTGTTGCAATTTAATTGGTCCTACTTATTTTATAATATTTCCCTCCAATAAAACAACTCTTCCTCCCTGCTCTTCCTCATTTCATAAACATTGTGCTTCATTTCTCTCTCCCCTGCGGAATTCAAAGTGCAGTATTTTGGTTTCTCAGCTTTAAATTTTCATCTTCATCCTGCTCACAGGTGATTTTCTTCTTCATCTATCTTTCCATAAAGTGCATTCATATATGTTCCTTAATATTTTCTGCAATGATATTGCTTTGTTGTCAAAGTTGGGTGTTTATTCCCTTCTTTTGTATTATGGGTGTTGTTAAAAGTGTGGAAAGATCTTTACTTTGCCCGGTTTGCATCATTTATTATAAGCTTTTGGGTTTTGTTTCAAAATTTTATCTTTATTTGGTTTTTCTTAAAGTTTTGATTTTTCTTTGTCTATTGGTGTCATTTACCATTAT
This sequence comes from Vicia villosa, assembly GCF_029867415.1. Taxonomy (NCBI): domain Eukaryota; kingdom Viridiplantae; phylum Streptophyta; class Magnoliopsida; order Fabales; family Fabaceae; genus Vicia; species Vicia villosa. Next base: position 192,388,434 of record NC_081183.1, on the reverse strand, counting down.
TTGTTGTAACATTTTCCGTTTTTCTGCAACATGCTTTTCTCCAGATAGGATTGTTCTTCGATTTCATGCTTTTCTTCAATACTGCACTTACATGTCCTTTTAATATATCTCATAACAGAATAAATTTAATATATATTTGAACCCATCTCTTTCCATCCTTTGTATAGAACTACAGTTGTACCTATTATATGCCCATGTCTATTTCATTATTACTAATTGTTTCATTTATACTTTACTTATTAGAAAAATACCACTTGCAGGTATTATTTCGCTCATCTCAAGATTGTGAGCTTCATTGGAATTGACTTCTGCAGCAGCTATAGCCAAGCAGATCACATATTAGCTCGGCAATTTCAACAACTTTATTATATAGGTTCTACAGGTCTCTTTTATTTTTTTCTTGCTTCAACCATACTGCTTTTCCTTGATATTCGTGTGCAGTCCTGTCAATTTCCTAAGACAGCTAAATATATTTTCCAATCCTGTCAGTATAAAAATACAGAAAACACTGCTCCAACCTTGATTATTATTTTATGTGTGTCATTGGAATGGGTATGATTGATATCGAGAAAAACATTAATGGTGTGTTTGGTTATTAAGAGAAATTGTAAAGAGAGAAATAAGTGAGAGAGAGTATGAAAAGAGAGAAATAGGTGAGAAATAGAATAGATTTAATAGATTGTTTGGTATAAGAGAGAAAGAAGAGGAATGCAAAAGAGAGAAATTGACTAACTTTATAAATTGTCAAATATACCCTTATCTTAAAGTAATATTAAATTATTTTTACTTCTAAATAAAAATAACAGTTATGAATCCCTTTCCAAAATAAAATTAAAAACGATTTAAATTATTATTTTTAATAAAAATATGAATGTTGTTTGCTGTAAATTAACGGTTGTGTCTTGCTTAGTTTTTAAAAGATGATCACAACACAACTAAGCATTGTGTTACTTGTAATAGTAAAAGCATGAATTATTCAAAGAAAAAAAATCAACGCATGGACAAAATTGTAATTTTCATAACTAATTCATGCAGTTTTTCCTTTTCTTTGCTGAACAACGAAGAAAGCAAAAAGTAAAAATTTGGTCTTTGCTAATTCTCTCTCCTCAACCTATCTCTTATACCAGACAGAGGAAAACTCTTCTCTCTTCTCTACTTCTCTCTCTTCTACTTCTCTCTTCTATAATTCTCTTAAAACAAACATAGGCTAAAAGAGTGTATGTTAATTGTTAATTTAAATATTGACTTTTTTTTAAGTTGAAATGAATAGGAATAGGTAGGGTAGGATTGATATCAGGAAAAAAAAATTAAGTTGAAAATTTGTTTTTAAGTTGAAATATTGACATTAATTTTTTTCGTAATATCATAGCTAGCCATTAAGTAGATGTTTCTCTACTATAAAGGTTACTTGCCTACTTTATCAATTCCTATATTTTCCTGTCACATTTTCAGAAAACTAACCTATTCACTACATGCCAACTAGCATCCTTTGGTTTTTAGTTTGATTAGCACTAAGTTATATATCACTTATTATTAACATAGACAATGTTATTTACACTTTTATAAATAATTTAACAAACATGTTTTGTATTTCAAATGCTTTAAGGTTTATAAAATTTAATTGGATTGTATTAATATCTTTTTTATATGATTATTTAATATAGTTAAATTTTTATGATTATTATTCATTTATAATTCAATTATTTATTTTAAATTTACATGTTTTTAAATATATTATATACAATATTAAAAAAATTTACATGTTATTAGGTTATATTTTACGGGTCACTATCAACAAAATACATATTTTATTTATTTTTTCAAAAGTTAAAATTATTTTTATTCTCTTTCCGTCTCATGGATCAATTTTTTTGTATAATTATTTAATAATTAAGTAATTCATTTTAAATTTATTTATATTTAAATAATTTTATACCATATCAATGGCATGATAGTATAACGTATTTCTTAATTTTAATAACATTAAAAATATATTTATCTTACGGGTCACAACAAGACAATATTTATTTTAGTTTAATCAATCGTTATTTTAATATAAGAGACAAAATCTTTATTTTTAAATATTAATTAGTCAGAGACCCGTGCTTCCGCACGGGTGATATTTTTCTGGTGTAGTATTTTTGTAATGATATGAATAATATAAATAAAAGGAATTATAAGCAATATGCGTAATTAAAAGGAATTGTTTTACTTGAATAGAGTTTGAGTTTTATTGATTGCTCTGTTATACTCCCAATTCTTTGAAAACCGAATATCCATAGGAATCGTTTTGAAATTTGAAAATAAATACTTTAGTTTTCAAATAAAAATCATTATTGTTTAAAATAAAATAGGCATTGTATTGAAAGTGGCCATTAAGATTAAACATTATTATCGTATTCATGTGCTAATTTTGTGTGTAATAAAGAACCATATAAAAAAGAACATGTGAGTTGGAGAAAAAAATAAAATCTTAACAAATGCAAATGTAAAGTTTTAAATATAAATGAAAAATATGAAATAATTTACTTAATTGTAAATTTAACAATAATTATATAGAAAACAATGATCCACAAAAAAATGTTTAAGATAGGTTAAGAACACAATAGCAAAATTGGGTCAGGTAATTTAATAATTGACGGTCCAACAACAATTAAAAGAAAATGATATAGATCACTATGGTTTAATTATAAATGAAAAATGATCATATAAATTCAATTATATTAAATAATCATATAAAAAATACAATAAGATGGAGATAATAAAAATGAAATATTAACATTTAAAAATAAAAATTAACTCTCAATTAATAGTAATTGTTGATTAAAATAAAATAGCTACTATGTTAACGTTGATAATGACCCGTGAAATAAAAAAATAATTTGATGCGATATAAAATATTTTTAAAAACAAATGTAAAATAAACAATAATCATGGAAATTTAATTGTATTAAATAATGATAAAAAATCGTGAGATGGAGAATTTAGTGCAAATAAATTTTGGTGAAAGGGTAATTTAGGCAATTTGGTCAATCTATTATTAATGAATAGATAGTAGATTAATTGTATTAAATAATGATAAAAAATCGTGAGATGGAGAAAAAAATAAAAATAAATATATTATCTCTCAAATAAAGACAATGATTGATTAAAATAAAATAGACATTATGTTGATAGTGACCCGTGAGATAATAAATAAATAAATAAATAGAGAAAAAATTAAAATGAAAGTAAGAAAGTGAGAAAAAATGTGAGAGAAATTTGCAATTTTAATTAAGATAGAGAAAATGTATAATGATCGATTAAAAAAAATTAAATATTGAGTTGATAGTGGCCCGTGAAATAATTAAATATTTTTGGGAATAATAATTAAATGATCGATTATTAATATTTTTTGCGATAATAGATAAATATTGAAAAATTAAAATGAAAGTATGGAAAAATGAAATGCGAAAGAAATTTGAAATTTTTAGTAAGATTAAAATTTAAAAATAGATTATTAATATTTTTTGTGATAATAAATATATTAAGAAAAATTAAAATGAAAGTAAGAAAGTGTGGGAAAATGAAATGTAAAAGAAATTTAAATATGACTTCCATCATCCATGGCTTACATGTGATGTCATCATTCATGCAATAAAGTTGTAGGGAAAATGTTATTTAATTCGGACCAATGAAAAGCTAACACTTGGTGCATCCATTCAATAAAGTTGAAAGAGTAAATACTTAATTTGTTAGTTACAAAAATGACCTTTTATTAGTGCAAATAAATTTTGGTGAAAGGGTAATTTAGGCAATTTGGTCAATCTATTATTAATGAATAGATAGTAGAGTAGATAGTAGATAGATAGTAGATAGTAGATAGTAGATAGTAGATAGATAGTAGATTTTTTCTCCATCTCACAATTATATTTTTTCTTCTTTGTGTATGATTATTTTCATTTTTTAAAAAAAAGTAAACAATTTTAAATTTTGCATTCATATCTAAAATTGCTTAATTGTATTTCATAGTATCTAAATGTTATGACATTAAGACTCATTCATGTGTTATCACATTAACAAATATTTTGTTATTATTTTTATTACTTCATGGTTATTATTTGAAGATTCTAAATTACTACATATTTTTGAGATTATTTAGTACACATTTTTCATATCGTTCAAAAAATACTACACAAAAAATAATGCACCCGGGCGACAGCACGGGTCTCTCACTAGTTTCTTGATCAAAACGTTAACTCGTGAAATGTCGTATTTAACCTTCTCTTAGTTTCTCCTCTTCTCTCTTCAAGTGTTCATCAAAAACCAAAAAAAATAATATCATTCTTAACTTGTTATAAAAGAAAACAAACTAAAAAAAAAAAAAAATCTATTTTACTTCATTCATTCATCAGTTGTGTAAATCTTGAACAATCATGTCAGGTATGGAGAGACTTCAAAGAATGTTCGCGGGTGCAGGTGGAGCACTCGGCGGCCATCCACCACCGGATTCCCCCACCCTAGATTCATCGGAGCAAGTTTACATCTCCTCTCTCGCTCTTCTCAAAATGCTCAAACACGGTATACATTCTTCTTCCATTCTTGTATAGTCATTTCAATCTGTTCATTCAATTTCATTTAGCCCTAATTTTCGAAACCCTAATTTTTTTGGTTGAATTTAGGAAGGGCTGGTGTTCCTATGGAGGTTATGGGTTTGATGTTGGGGGAGTTTGTGGATGAGTATACAGTTCGCGTTGTTGATGTGTTTGCTATGCCCCAGAGTGGGACTGGTGTTAGTGTTGAAGCTGTTGATCATGTTTTTCAAACTAATATGCTTGATATGTTGAAACAAACTGGAAGGTATTTTGTGTTAAGGGTTCTCCTCAATTTTACATTTTTAAACGGGAAGCGAAATGAGATTTCGTAGTGGATAATATGCGGGAATTATCATTTTGTTGCTTGAATGTGTTAGTTGATGTTGCTATATTTTCTGAATGGATCAAAAGTTAGTTAGTTTGGTCGTTGTTATGTGTTATTTCCTTGGTTACACCGTCTCACACGTAGTGAGGTCAAAGTGAGGGTTTGCTCATATAATTTGTTACAAATTGAATGTAAATTAGGCAGGAAGAGTATTAATAAGTAAAAAGAATTTATGAAAAATTGAAATGTATCATACTATAAGTGGCACTGTTTGAGTATATACTTAAAGGTAAGGAAGATAGAAAGAGATGTAACCTTAATGGTAGAATTTATGCATGAAGTGAATGGTGTTTTCGTCCAAGCTTAAAGAATAGTTTTAGCCATGATAATAAGACTTGAGATGCTGTATGAGATTGAATGTAGTGGTAAAGAGCTAACAAAAAATAATTTCAGTTTTGCAATGTTATCAAGGTTGTCTAAATATAAGACTAGTGGTGATTGCATTGGATGGATTGAAAGTTGGAGTACTATCTCTTGTGAAAAAAACGGTAGAATCTTGCTTTAGGTTATTTGGGTATGTTTTGAGAAGATCTGTAAAAGCTGTTATAAGGTGATTAGAGATAAGATGGAGAAAAGTACAACAACTAGAGATAGAGGCAGATCAAGAAACACTATATAGGCCAAACCATTAAGAGGGATTTTGATTCAAATGATTTGTCAATAGACATGATTCATGATAAATAGGATATTATTATGTCCTTTGGTTCATGTAGCCTACTTGGTGGGAAAAAATTGAAGACATTGGCAACTGTTTTATAACCATGTTTTTACTTATGGTTTGCTATTCCATGATCTATATATTTCTGCCATGAATATACATTCCATGTCTGGACCGGATCACTTTACATCAGTTATTTGAAACTTATACATTCCATGTCTGGACTGGATCACTTTACATCAGTTATTTGAAACTTTATACATTCTGTTTCAGACCAGAGATGGTTGTAGGTTGGTATCATTCACATCCTGGATTTGGCTGCTGGCTTTCTGGAGTGGACATTAATACTCAACAGGTTTTCAACTTTTCTTCAATCTTCAGTTAACCGTGGTAGCTTCTTTAATTAGCCAAACATTCAAAATAAAAAATATTATATTTACGAAACTTCTCCAGGTGGGGCAAAAATGAAGACGGGTAACTATACTAGTTTTATTGTTTAAGATGGACATATAGACAAGTAAACTTATCTCCTAGATTATGCTTCAGTTTTTTTGGGGTAAATGTGTACATTAATTGGTTCAAGCAAAAAAATAGGGGAGGATATGTGTCCTGGTGTAGGATTGAACCTCTAAAGCTTTAACATCATCACATTCCCCCATTCTTAGATTTGGGACAGTGCTTGTTGAGCTACAAGCAAGCTAGATAGTTGAGGGATATTAATATGTGGATGAATAATACTGCTTCAGTAATGAAATTGTACAATATTTGAATATTTTCTCTATTGTGTTTTAAAGTAACTGCAATCAGATTAAGACTGTAGCTTGAGCTTTATATTTAAGTTCTAGCTCGATTTTAGATTGTGAAGCACTAAGACAATTAATAATTGAAACTTCTGTAAACTAAGGAGTTTTTATGCAATAAAATGAAAAGTCAAATTTATTTGAGCCATGCCATGCCAATGTCTTATGCAGATAGTGCTGTTATTTTTAGAAAGTTACTCATGATATGTATGCTACTTTTATCTATTACAGAGTTTCGAGGCTTTAAATCAACGCGCAGTGGCAGTCGTGGTGGATCCTATTCAGAGTGTTAAAGGCAAGGTGGTGATTGATGCATTCCGGCTGATTAATCCACAAACTATGATGCTGGGTCAAGAACCACGACAGACAACCTCTAACCTTGGCCATTTGAACAAGCCATCTATTCAAGTGAGTGTCTTGAAATTCTATTCAAAGTTATAGCTTCTGCGTTCTTTTATTTGTCTGCACCAAATTTGACATCTTATTCTCCTTTTCAGGCTCTGATCCATGGCTTGAACCGACATTATTACTCAATAGCAATCAATTACAGGAAGAACGAGCTTGAAGAGAAGATGTTGCTTAACCTTCATAAGAAGAAGTGGACTGATGGTTTGACACTCAGACGATTCGATTCACATTCTAAAACTAATGAACAGACTGTTCAGGTAAGTTAATATTCTTGGATGTAAATTTCACAATAAGATATGCTCAAGAGAAAATCTTCATTTATTATAATTTTTTTGGTAATTCAGGAGATGCTAAGTTTAGCAACCAAGTACAACAAGGCAGTGCAGGAGGAAGATGAGCTGCCCCCTGAAAAACTTGCAATTGCAAATGTGGGGAGGCAGGATGCTAAGAAGCACCTTGAAGAGCATGTTTCTAATTTAATGTCGTCGAACATTGTTCAGACTTTGGGAATGATGCTCGACACAGTTGTTTTCTAGAGTTAGGATCGTCCACTGTATTCTTCTTCTTCATGATGTCCAGCAATATTTCATTCACACTCTTTGACCTGTTTGCAATGGATTGTTTTTTATTACAAAGTTATTTGCATTTCATTATGCTCATATCAAATGTTTCCTGATGATAATCATTTTTGTTGGAATATCTTATTATTATTTTCGTTTATTCTCCATTAAGGAGAGAATTGATATCATTATTGTATTACCACTATATATATCAGTCTAGAGTTGAGGAATAAAATATAATAGCTTTTTACCATTCCTTTCAATATGGTATTAAGAGTTCTGGGTTAGGGTTTACTGTAAAGCTTCCACAATTAGTGGGGGTTCGGGGACTCCTGATTGACCCGCTTTCTTACCCAACCCTATTGACATACCCGTTTAATCCCCTACGATGAATAACAACATGAGGTTGCCCGCTCTATGTTTCGCCTACACTGGATTCAATGATTGCGGCGACCGAGGAGACAGCGGTGGCCGCGGTGATGGTGGTGGCTGCGGTAATGGCGGCGGCCGCGATAACTGTGGTGGCCGCGGAGATGGCGACGGTAGAGGAAATGACAATGGTGGCGGAAACGGCGACGAGATGTCGGGTGTCATAAACAATGACAGTTATTTCAATTTAGGCGGCAATGACTAAGAGGGTTCCTCATACTCCCTCAAGGTCGATATTCCTAAGATGAAAGAGAATAACTATAATGAATGGGCCCAAACAGTTCGCTTAATATTGGATAGCAAAGGGAAGCTTGGTTTTTTAACAAGAGCAGTAGCTAAACCGGCAGAAGGAGACCTTTTTTACAAACAATAGAAATTTGAAAACTCCTTGATTATTGTGTGGTTGGTAAGCTCTATGGAAACTGGAATAGGTAAGCCTTACTTGTTTTTGTCTTCTGTAAAGGATGTATGGGAAGTTGTTAAGGAAACATACTCTGATATTCAAAACTCCTCACAAATTTTTGGTTTAAAATCAAAGTTATGGTATGCGAAACAAGGGGACAGGAATGTTACTGTTTATTACAATGAGTTGTTGACCATGTGGCAAGAGTTTGATCTATGTTATGATGACAATTGGAGGTGTACACAAGATAGTGTTTTGTTTCTCAAAAGACAAGAAAATGAGTGTGTCTTCATGTTTCTCGTTGGGCTCAATAAAGACCTTGATGAGGTAAGAGGTAGAGTTTTAGGAAAAATACCATTGCCAACTCTTCGTGAAACTTTTGCAGAAATAAGAAGGCAGGAGGCAAGAAAAGGTATTATGATGGGCAAGACACCACGCAGCTCTGAATCCGAAGGCTCAACTTTGGCTACTAGGAACCTTGACGAGAAAAAAAAGGTTAGACAAAGTTCCTTGGTGTGACCACTGCAAGCGTGAATGGCATACATGTGAAACCTGTTGGAAGCTCAAAGGGAAACCTCCTAACTGGAAGATGAAAGGTGGTCGTGCATTTCAGGCTAGTAATTCTGATCAAGGGCAGTAAATCTCTTCACCCCAACTTCCACTCACTACGGAACAACTAGACAGACTGTACAAACTCCTCGAGTCTCCAACTCATTCTTGCTCTATAGCAACAAAAGGTAATTCTTCATTTATTAGTGTCAGTCCCAATCATACTTGGATAGTAGATTTAAGTGCCTCTGATCACATGACTGGTGAATCTATTTTTTTCTCTTCATATAGTCCATGTGCAGGTAATCAAAAAAAAATGCAGATGGCTCTTTTTTAGCCATTGCAGGTAAAGGGTCAGTTGTGTTGTCTCCAATGTTAACTCTGAAAAATATCCTTCATGTTCCAAATTTATCATGTAATTTAATGTTCGTCAGTAAATTAGCCCAAGATATAAATTGTCAAACTAATTTTTTTCGAACTCACTGTGTCTACTACCTTGACATTGGATCTGCATTACAACTACCTTAAAAAATAATAAGTTCCTGTTTTGAGTCTTTTTCTGTTTTGAATAATAAAGATGACAACATTATGACATGACATTTAAGATTAGGTCATCCTAGTTTTCGTTACTTAAAATACGTGTTTCCTAAGTTATTTCATAATAAGAACTTTTCTTCGTTTAAATGTGAAGCATGCGAGTTTGCAAAACATCATCGTTCCCAATTTTCAATGCAGCCTTATAAACCATCAAAGCTTTTTTTCTATTATTCAAAGTGATGTTTGGGACCCTAACCGTACAAGTACACTCTCTCAAAAAAATAGTTTATCACATTTATAGATGATCATACAAGAGTATGTTGGGTGTACTTGTTAAAGAGGAAATCAGATGTTTGTCAGGTTGTAAAGATTTTTTTTTTACAATGGTGTAGAATCAATTTCAAACAAATATCCAAGTCTTTAGACGAGATAATGACAAAGAATATTTTAACACTATCCTGGATGATTTTTTCTAAAAAATGGGATTGTACATCAAAGTTCATGTCCTAATACTCTTCAACAAAATGGGGTTGTCGAAAGAAAAAATAGACATTTATTGGAGGTTGCTAGAGCTATACTTTTCTCAAATAAAGTACCAAAATATTTATGGGGCAAAGCTGTTTTAACAGCTGCATATTTGATTAACAGAATACCCTCCAAATTTCTCAATTTTCAAACTCCAATTAATACTATCAAAGGACGTTTTCCTAGTACTCGTGTTTTAATTGATCTGACATTAAAAATATTTGGTTGTGCAGCTTTTGTTCATGAACATAAATATGTTGGAAAACTTGAACCATGTGCTATAAAGTGAGTTTTTGTTGGATACTCCCCAACCCTAAAAGGATATAAATATTTTGATCCAAAAACCAAAAATATGTTTGTCACTATGGACGTTACATTCTTTGAAAATAAACCTTTTTTTTATGACACTCATTTAGGGGGATATAAAGGAAGACATGTTTCAAAATGAGAACATCAATTTTTAAAATAATTTATCTTTTTCTGTATCACAAAGTTCTGAGACTTATACTTATGCACCAACAAAAAAATGGTCATGATTCTTTATCTAATCCTATTCCTGTTATGAGTAAGGATCCTTGTGACTCCGAGCCTACACTTTTTCATGTAGAAAACAATGAAATTCCTGAAAAACGATGATAGTGATGATCTAATTGAAATGCCACAGAATAACGAGTCACTTCAGGAAAACATATTTGAATTAGGAAACAGGATTTTGAAAGGGAAGGTTTTTGTGAAAAAACACCACAAAGGAATGGATGAGTCCACATCTCCATACTGTCAGGAATCTGAACCGGGGAATGATCAACCTCCTAAGAATAGGAAAGGTAAGTTCATCTCTGTTTCTGAAAGTCGTATTTTATATCCTGATATAGATGATCATGTTGCCATTAAAAAACCTGTTAGATCTTGTACTAAACACCCCATGTCCAATTTTATATCATATTCAAATTTGTCTTCATCTTGGTCCGCCTTCACCTCAAAATCGTGTAGTGTAGAAATTCTAAAATATGTACAGGTTGCTCTAGAAATTCCAAAGTGGAGGGAAGTTGTACTTGAGGAGATGAAAGCTCTAGAAAAGAATAAAACTTGGAGTGTTATGACATTACCGAATGGCGAGAAGACAGTTGGATGAAAATGGTTGTTTACTGTAAAGTATAATTCAGATGGGTCAATTGAAAGGTACAAGGCCCGCTTGGTGGCTAAAGGATTTACTCAGACCTATGGTATAGACTACTCATAGACATTTGCTCCTGTTGCAAAACTGAACACTGTAAAAATTCTTTTATCTCTTACTGCTAACCTGGATTGACCCCTACATCAGTTAGATGTTAAGAATGGCTTTCTTAATGGTAATCTAGAAGGAGAATTATACATGGACATTCCTCCTAGCTTTGAAAACAAATTTGGATCAAATGTATGAAAATTAAATAAGTCTTTGTATGGATTAAAACAGTCCCCTAGAGTTTGGTTTGAAAAATTCACTCAATCCATGAAGAAACAAGAGTACATTCAAGGACAGGCTGATCACACCTCGTTCACGAAGTTCTCCCATGATGGAAAATTGGCTGCCCTGATTGTATATGTTGATGATATTGTCCTTACTGGAGACGAGACAATTGAAATGACAAGAGTAAAAGAGAAATTAGCAGTAGACTTTGAAATCAAGGACTTTGGATCCATGAGATATTTTCTTGGTATGGAGGTTTCTCGGTCAAAGAATGGTATTGTGGTTTCACAGGAATGAGTGGATATCTTCCTGCATATACCCCTATGGACTCTAATGCTAAACTTTGGGGAGAAGGTAGTGTTCTTGTTGATACTGGAAGATATCAGAAATTGGTTGGAAACCTGATTTATTTGTCACACACCCGACCTGATATTGTTTTCTCAATTAGTGTAGTAAGTCAATTTATGCATTCCCATTACGAGGAACATCTTGAGGTAGTCTACATGATACTGTGATATTTGAAGGGAAAGCCTGGTAAAGGCTTACATTTTAAGAAAACTGGTGAAAGAAATGTGTCTATCTTCACCGATGTTGATTGGGCAGGCTCAGTCACAGATAGAAGATCAACCTCAGGATATTGTACCTATGTTTGGTGTAATCTTGTGACATGTAGGAGCAAGAAACAATGAGTTGTAGCAAGAAGTAGTGCAGAAGCTGAGTTTAGAGTTGTCTCAAGGTATTTGTGAAAGGTTATGGCTCCTTAGAGTCCTAGAAGAACTTAAGATGAAAACTGAGTTTCCATTAAAATTATACTCTGACAGTAAAGCTGTCATTAGCATAGCTCATAATCCAGTTCAACATGACAGAACCAAACATATTGAGATTGATCGACACTTCATAAAAGAGAAATTAGATGTTGGAATCATATGTCTCCCTTTTGTGACTTCAAATCAGCAAACTGCGGATATCCTTATTAAAAGTTTGGCAAGACCAACCTTTGAACATTTGATTGATAAATTGGGCATGATAGGGGGTGTTTGAAATATCTTATTTTCTTATTTGTATTATTTTCATTTATTCTCTTTTATTTTCCTTTATTCTCTATTAAGGAGGGAATTAATATCATTATTATATTACCACTCTATATACCACCCTAGAACTAGGAAATAAAATATAATAGCTTTTTACCATTCCTTTCAATAATTTTTTTAAGTATTAGAGACAATGGAAACCCTGTTTGCAATGTTTTGTTTTGTATTATAAATTATTTATAAAAACCAACAAACACCAATTCCTATATTGTAAATAGGAAGTCGGCTTGGTTCCAAGAGTAGGTTTTAAGAATTTACACCAAATCTTAGCTTTTTGTCAAATGTATAAAAAAATTTAATTAAAAAAATGGATAAATTCATGAAGCAAACAAGTTGAATCTAATAATTTCAATTTTAATTATGTATGAATTTAAAACCAGTCGAATTTGAACTTAAAAAGAGGTTCCTATCGAACTCGAATTAAATTTTGAACTGAAACAATTCTTAAATAGAATCAAACTAAAACAAATTCGACTCGACTTATTTTCAACTTTAATATATTCGCAACAATTCTTATAACTCATCTTCTATTAAAAAAAATAACATCGGTCAATTAATATCCCACTTACTTACTAATTTACGACTAACATAATATTTGACGGTCTAATTTAAATAACATAATATTTGACTTTCCTGAACACTCGTTAAACAAATTTTCATAAAATGAACAACTCACATATTCTCTTAGAGTGTGTTTGGATGAATAATTTTAATGAGGTAATGTAATGTTTTAAAAAAAATTAAAATAATTTGTACAAAATTTATTGTTTGGATACGAAAAATGAAGAATTATTAAAATGATTAAAATTTATGGAGTATTTTATCTAAATTAAATTTAATCATTTTGAAATGACACCAAAAATTAAAAAATTTGAAATTTCTTTCTTATTACATAGAATGTATTTGTTACTATTATTTCTTCAAATTTTGTAAATTGGTCCTCATATTTTCTAAAATTACAAATTGACCCCAATTTTTTTAAATATTACAAATTGATCCTTAATAATTTTTAAAATTTACAATTTGGTTCTTTAAATTTTTAAAAATTGCAATTTGATGTCTACTTTTTAATTTTTTAATTTTTTAATTTGGTTTAAAAAAATTAAATTTTATAAAAAATGACCCTAAAAATCTAAAAATAAATTATCTTAATACTCCATTCAAACAAAATAATTTAAAAATAAATGGATTTCAATTGAATCATTTAAATTATTTTAAATTTTAAATCTTTTTAAGATTTCCAATTACCTCGTCCAAACCAAACACATCAATTTAGACGCCCTCAAATCACACAATAATCTCTCTCGTAGAACTTCACTATTTTAGTATGAATTATAACTATAGACATCACTTACTTTGCTTTACATGTATTAGATATAAAGCATGACCATTTCTCAGGAAAATAATATATTTTTACCTACCAAAAATTATAACAACTTCGATAAATATGTTGCATAAAATAATAATGTAACAGAATCCGTAAGTTCTCATGACTACCTATAAAACAACCATTTCTCATGATGAGTATCGCACATACTATGTATGCTATTTTAGTATATATACTAGCAAAAGACAAACAATAAGATGTAATTTTTTTTAAGGCTATGTTTGGGAGTTTGGAGGGGAGGAGAAGGCTTCCAAAAATGAAATTTTAAAAAAATTTAAGAAAATATTTGATATTTTTTGAAAAAATAATTTTGTTTAAAATGATAAAAGAGTCATTATCATTACTAAATTTTTAATTTTCAGAATACTATAACAACCTAAAAGATATTTTGAAAATTTTTGTAAGTCCTTCAAAACCCTCCAAAACCCTCGTTCCCCATTTTATGGGGTTTTTGGTATTATGAATAAACTCAAACCCTCCAAAACCCTCCTACCCAAAATCTTTTTATCCTTTTTACCCGATTCTTTCTATTTTTCAAAGTCCTCCCCTCCCTTTTCCTCCAAACTCCCAAACATAGTTTTTTTTTTTTTTTTTTGATAAATCCCAAACATAGTTTTAGATTGCACTTCATTATGTGTAATTAGAGGAGAGATTAATTTTTTATATAAAAAACACTTAATATTATTTATAAAATAAATGAATTTATACCGATATATATTTTTTTATATTATGGAGGGCCTAGGCCCGAAAAAAGAAGCAACTACAACGGATCAACAAAAACAATGCTAATCCCTAACGAATCCGCTGCTAAGAGCGACCACAGAAACTCAGGAGCATCACTATGAACATAGTTGGACTTGTCCGAACAACCCTTATTTGCAAGCGCGTCCGCGGACATATTCGTAGAGCGAGGAGCATAAGATATCACAACCAACTCATATAAGGGAATGAGCTCCTTAGCAATCCACTATACTGATTTTACTTAAACTTATTGGACGTTTTTCATAAAGTTGTTCTCTTTAACCATTTATTATAAGCATTAGATTTTACAAATTCGCCGTTGATTTAAAAGTTTTTTTTTTGTTGAAATGGTTAGTTCACAGAATTTTATTAAATTTAAACTAGTTTATACTTTATCTCATAACTTTAATGGAATGATATGTATTTTAAATATAAATAAATATCACCTATTTATTTACTTAATTACAATTATCAAATTTTTATAAAAATTTATGTTATTAATTTGTTTGATAAAACATTTAATTCAACCATTGAGTTAATAAAATATAATAAATTATTTAACCAAATAATTTTATGCAGACTTACCCTAGAAGGAGTTGATTCTTTTTGAAAAAGGATAATTATATAATGTGATATATATCAAATAAACAATTTTATCTCTTTAAATATATGTAGATAGTTATTACATATTTAAAGACTTAAAATATTCCTAAACACAAACAATTTAAATTTAAATCTAATCTAATTTTAATATTTAAATCTAATTTAATTTAACTATAAAATAAAATTTTAATTTTAACCCATAAATTTGATTTTTTTTTATTGAAAGTAGCAAGTTCATTTAACACGAAGAAACTAATTCCAATAAAATTACAACAAATTTAATAAATTAAAAGTTAAACAAAATTAAATATTATTAAATGGATTTGACTTTTATAATTGTATTTTTCTGACCTATGCAACATTCCATAGGATAAGGGATAACTAATACACTATTTTCTTCATTATAAATTAACATATTGATTATTATTCATGTTGACTAATTAATTAGGTGGGAGAGAAAAAACAAAAAAAATATTTTTCAAAAGAAGAACAATTAATATGATAATTTATATTGAAGAAAATAGTGTATTAATTGTCCATTATCCTATACAATGTTGCATAGGTTAGAAAAATCCTTTATAATTTTAGATTCATTGATACAACATTAACCGGATAATCGGTTTAATTAACATGATGTAGAATAATTCAGCATTGACCTTATAAATAATTTAATTAATATGGATGTATAATAATTTTATACCGTTCTAATATTAAAAAACCATTAATTTTAACCAACTCATTTTACTATATCTCATTTATTTTATATAATATAACTGACTTATTGTTTATTTGATTTTAGCATATTGAAAAAATAAATCGTTAATCAGTAATGTACAGGAAGATTAGGGTGGTTTATAATTCGTTTTTGATAAAATAAGAATGATTTATTATAGTTAAAATAAATGAAATAATAAAAATAAATAGTTTAAATTATATTAATTAAAAATAAGTATCTATGAATAATAAGAGAAAATTTCAATCCACCCCTTGAATTTCTCAGTTATCTGGAAAAATTTTAATTATGCTTCTTACTTTCGTAGATACACATCCGAAAACTTTTTTTTTTTAAATTTTCTTCTCGTAGGTACATCTACGGAACGTGTTAAAACAGAGTTTTTCGTACATGTACCAACGGAAGAGTCTCCTATATTTTCAAATCACATATATTTCACTCAAAAACTCATTTTTTATTAAAAAAAATGGAAAATCAAATTATAGTAAATTAAAGTAATGCAACTTAAAGGCAATAGTAAATAGTACACCAGAAAATACATCGTAAAAATCTCTGGTTATAATGTCGAATACAAAATCAAAGTAACGTACATAAATGAAATCTAAATACAAATATAAAAAAAATCACAGGCATCACTACTGTGTGTGTCGGACATCATCATGCGCATCTCCTCTGCCTCTAGCCTACGTCCACCACACCGTCTGCTGACTACTCTGCCTCTACCGTCAAGTGCTCCACCAATCCTGACACGACGTCGATGATACGGAATTGCCTCCTCTGCCAGCCTAATCATACCATCCACTACACGCCTGACATCATACTCCTTAGAGAAGAAACCATCTGCAATGCCTACCCGCCCCATGTCAGATATCTGACGACACCGAGGAAGAACATTCTGAATGTAGTCCAACTGAGCTTGATGAGCCCGCAAAATCTCCAAGTGGACTGGTTCTGACGGTGATCCAGGTGCGGTGGGAATCATGTATGGGTGTGACACTCTATATTACCAGGTGATGTACCCATCGATGCAACTCCAGTGTACCTCTGATGTGGTCGCCCAAGCTTCGTCAGGAACCATGTGATGCTCCAAGTCTGCAAAGACCTCATCTAGCTGCCGACGGGTCATGGCGATATGAACGGAGTCAGAAGGGTGGCGGGGTATCGTTTGCTGGTATCCAAACTAACGCATGACGCGCTCCAGAAGATAACGAACAATGATGGTCGAACTCGCAACCAACCATCAAGAATATAGTGTGATCTTATCAAATGGAACCGTCTCACGGTGATCATCATAGCAGTCATATCTGACTTCCTCAATGGCCATGTGGTCAAGAGAGCGCCTGTAAGGATCCGACACCTGATTCCTTCTGAGGGGGGTGAAGGCTCTAAGCACGCGGTATGGCCTCAGTGTAACCCGACACCTCTCCCCGGTCAATAATATCAAGGAAGTATTATAGTATTCAACCTTAAAAAAAACACGGTGATCAAACATACTAAGAGGATACAACTTCCAGCCACAGTCCTTATCTTCCACAGACATCCCTCTCCGAGTCTGTGGTGTAACACCCTTCTAAACCCCTACGAATATATATAATTAATTTAGAGTAAACATGGAACAAGGATGTCACAATTTAAAATAAACAGCACGTCATATAGAATGTCATGCTTCACGAGGAATCGAAAATCTCATTTTAGTGAACCATGTTCAACACAACGGAAATAATTTTAAAAAAATTGGATAACATAACTATCAGTTATAAACACCAATCACCTGTTCATAAACCAAATAACATAATCCATCAAAACTAATAAACTGAAAGTATAACAATCAACTCAAAAAAAAACAAGTGTTCCCCAGTGTTACAAATCAGAGCATGACACCAACGCTAAACTATACGGATTAGCCTATAAGCCATCCTCACCAAAGCCAAAATCCGTTACTCCTCAATTTGAAAAATGTCAATAGTAATGGTGAGACATTTCACAATTAAACTATATTATAAGTTCATAAGGACAAAACATCATCAACATATTATTCACCCAATTTCAATGTATTAAGATATTCATAAAATATTCGGCAATTAACACAAAATAAAATCAACTACGTCACCATGAAATAACACTTGAAAATCTTTCAATCATGTTATATGTAACACCCCGATATCCGCTGCACGCATCAACCGTGTCGGCCAACCGAGCATGTTACCGGCTTAATCAATAATCCCCCCTAGGTCCGCTTATCGGCTGCCCAGGAAATATTGTTTTTGCCTCCCGCAGGAATCGAACCACGTACCTAGGGGTTAAGTACATATTCATAGCATGTGGTACCAATTCGTCATGGGATTAACCCATCTGACTGATCTAAACATCACTGAGATACAGCCATGCCTGCAGTAATTCCACACAATGGGAATCATTAATCTACTGATCCAAAACATCACCTGGGTTCAGCCACAAACTGATTATGAATGCGTGCAAAAACATCTAACATACTTACCATCGTCACCGATCACGATAAACAATTCATCTCAACACCACATCACCGTATGTTCATGTTTGGCATTATTCAATAATCAAATATTCATAATCACAGTTAATATCATATTAATATCACAACATATCATCACCATATTATCACATTGTAACATTTAACAATACATGCACACAATGTATAACTCACCAACATAATTAAATCGGAATCTGTAAATTAAATTCGGGCCACCGTCGATATCACCATTTTATCACATAAATTGTTGTATTAGCTTAGCAATGCCCAAACGGAACTTGAAACGGACCTACGGTTCAAAAGATACGAAAAATAAAGTTGCAAAACTGGGCTCATTTGACAGGCGCCTAGACTAGCTCGCCCGACGCTCTGAGGCAGCAACGTGAAATCCCTTTTCCTGCTACGCTAGCCCGGCGGAGACGTGTGGGCGCACGCTATCCCGGTGCTCCGATTCGTCCGCCCGACACTCCGCACCAGAACCAGAATTTCTGCTGTGCGATTTTGGCATCCCTCTTCACCCAATTCCAATCCAATCGCACCAAAACAATCCCCATACCAAAACATCACCAAATAACATATCCTAACATGATTCTAACACTTTTTAGGGGTCATTTAACACCAAACACATTCATCATTCCATGAATTTCATCAAATCACTCCAAACAACCTAAACTTCCAAACCCCCAAAAATCCCAAAATCTAAACATTCGATCGACATGAACAATACACATAATCCAGTTCTATCATATCTAAACTAATAATATAGGCTAAATGGATTGTCACCCCTTACCTTAGTCAAATGCCCTTGAATGTTATCCTCCTCTTCTCTTGGTTCTTTCACGTTCTTTTGTTATTCTCCTCTTTTGCTTTCTAATTTCTTCTTTCCCCTTATTTCCTTGTTTTATGAAAATAAAATAAAATCCAACTTTAGTAAGGCCTAACACTTAGCACCTCCCCTCTACTAATCACGACACTGGCCCAACAACATTATTTTCACAATTTCTCCAATAATCCAATAAAATACCAATTAATCCAAATAATCGGTGTCAATTTTCTTGACTTCAGCGCTCGACCAACATCAGTCGTAGGGGTAACTCTCAGAAATACATGATCTCCCTCTTGGAACTCAAGTGTTCTCCGCCTCATATCATGATAGCTCTTCTGACGACTTTGAGAAGCTTTCATTTTCTCCTGAATCATCTTAATATTTTCTGTAATCTGTCGAACAATTTCTGGTCCAATCACAGCACTCTCATCAGATTCATACCAACATAATGGCATCCTACACCTCCAGCCATACAAAGCCTTAAACGGAGCCATACCAATACTCGAGTGAAAACTATTGTTGTAGGTAAACTCAATCAAAAGTAGATAACTATCCCAAGCACCACCTTTCTCTAACACACAAGCACGCAACAAATCTTCTAACGATTGAATCGTCCTATCTGTCTGACCATCAGTCTGCGGATGATAAGCAGAACTTAACCTCAACTTAGTACCCAAAGCTTTCTGCAAACCTTCCCAGAACTTAGATGTGAATCTTGGATCTCTATCAGACACAATACTCGAAGGAATACCATGCAGACTAACGATCATCTCAATATACAACTAAGCTAACTTCTCCATAGATAATCCATTCTCATCGATATATAGTGAGCAGACTTCGTCAATCTATCCACGATAACCCAAACAACTTCACAGTTCTTAACTGTCCTTAGAAAACCAGAAACAAAATCCATAGATATGTTGTCACACTTCCACTCTAGAATAAACAACGGTTTTATAACTCCATATGGCTTCTGATGCTCGACCTATGACTTATGGCAAGTCAAACAATTAAAATGAAAAGACGAAGTCTCTGGATGCCTCCTCTCTGCAAATGCTATCACCATCCCGTTATGGATCGTCTGAAAGCCGACAAGGCAGAGGTCCCTCAGCCTAGAAGCTGTGAGTGCATCCTGGAACCACGACTCGTCAGGCTGTGCGAGAGCGACAATCTTTCGATCGTGGTTGTAGAACCTTTGGGGATCCCTATCCTAAAATTTTCCAAAAAAAAACATTGTTATTAATAAGCAAAGTCATCAATTGAAGAAAAAATAATAAGTAATAACCAAAGGAAATTGACCTCTCTCTCTCTCTCAGATATGCCTGGCTGAATGATCTGCATACCCTGTCAACATGCATGCATCTATAGGACCCCCTAGGTGCCAGACAGGCTCCGACCCTGGATTATCCTCGTGCAACCTAGGAGGTGCCACCGAAGATCATGCATCGGTCGTCACTGACACAGAAGTAGAAGAACTACATCGTCGACGTCTACGGGCGGAGGGCATCTATGAGGAACCATCAGCATCATCCCGAGGCCTCCGTGATAAAGTAGTAGATGGAGAAGGCCCGACTGGAACGGGTGAAGCAGACACATCAACTAAAATGGCAGCTCCATCAGTCACTTGTGATACTACATGCACCTGTTCACGCTGCACGGATGCATGTTGTGCAGTCCTCCCATATATAATATGGTCTGGATGGTCGACCATAATGTCTGTATTGTGATATAAATAAAATCAAGTTAGATACCTTGTAGTTATAACCAGAAAAGAAAGAAAAAATTACTCTTCCGTAGATGCATCTATGGAAGTACCTTACGTTTCAAAAAACTGGGTTTCTTCCGTAGGCGCATCTACGAAATGATCCAACGTTCCATTCTTCCGTAGATGAATCTACGGAAGGTTCTGAAATCTCCAAAATGCAACAATGGCGTCTTATCACTGTTGCAGAGGGTTAAAAACCTCATTTTGGTGGCTTGATCGTCCGTTTTACACATCAAACACTACCTACATTGTCTCTAAACTATATTTATAAAACTACCCAATCATTTCTACACCTAAAAATCGAATTCAATCTCTTACAAAAACTCTAAAATAACTCGAAATGTCGAATACTTACTAATTAACTTAAGTTTTGAAGTTGTTGGAATGTGATGATAGTTGATGTTGACGTTATCGGCCGAACTCGAGAGAAAGAAAACAAGTTTTGTGGAAGTTTGATATTTGAGGTTTGGAGAGTTTGGGTGTATGGAAATGTGAAAACTGAAGAATGAGGGAGAGGAAAAGTCTGGCGCAAATATAACATCAAATGCTTCCGTCGGTGTAATTACTGAAGCTTCTGTATGTACATCTACGTAACAAAACATTAAACAAAAAAAAAGCACTTCCAGAGGTACATCTACGTAAGCAAGATGACATTTTAGACAACTCACATAGTGGGTGAGAGATCTAAAGGGTGGAGTAAGATATTCTCTAAATTAATCTAATATATCCTACTAACAAAATATAAAGAGTGAAGACCCATTTTGGTCCCTCACAAAAATCACACAACCCAAATTAGTCCCTCACAAAAAAAAAGGACTCGATTTAATCCCTTACAAAATTTAACCGGACCATATTAGTCCTTTTGTTAATATTTTTATCAAATCGTTTTTTTTATATTTTTAAACCGTGATTGGACTGCCACGTTGGCTTTTATTTTTTATTTTCATTTTTTAAATATTAAATTAATTTTTAATTATAATTTAATTTTTAAACAATTCTGATTTAATAATATCAAAAAGACAAAATTGTTTTTTATAAGGAATCGAACTCAATACTATTAAAAAATATCTTAAGTCTTTACCACTAGGCCAATATGCATTCATAAAAAATAATTTCCAAGATTTTTAATAATATTAAATAATTATGAATTTAAAACAAAAATTATAAAATTTATATCAATGGGGTTTCGAACCTCTTTGATTTACTAATTTCAAATAATACACCAATTTAAAAATAAAATTTATTAAATGTAAAACCTCAATATATTTAATCAATTAAAAATAAATTAAATTATATGTAATTGAAATTAAATAACACGCAAATAAATATTTATTTATATCAAATTAATTCAAATTAAATAATAATTAATTAGTTTAATAGTAATTCAACTAATTATTAAAATATTTAATAAATTTAAATTAAATAATCAATTATTTTTTAAAATTATTTAGTTAATACAAACTAAATAGTAATCAATTAATTTAATAGTAATTCAATTAAATATTAATTAATTTATTTTAATTTGATTAATTTTATTTAGGATTTATATTTTATTAGTTTTATTTTTAAATTTTTGTATTATTTAAAATTAGTAAATATTTATTTTTTTGTTATTTGAAATAAGTAAATATTTGTTCTGAATTATTATTTAACTTGACTTGTATAGTTGTAAAGTGACTATTATTTAACTTGAACGAATTTGAATTTGAGACCCAGTTGGTACAAATTTTAACTTTTTTGTTTTGTTTTAAATTCTACATTATTTAATATTTATAAGAATTATTTGTCATGAATATACATTGGACTAGTGGTAAGGACTTAAGATATTGATTAAAGGTCATAGGTTTAATACCATATAATTTTTTTTGTGGCTTTTTTGATATTATTAATTCAGAGTTGTTTAAAAATGAAATTATAATTAAAAATTAATTTAGTATTTTAAAAAATGAAAAATAAAAAATAAAAGCCAACGTGGCAGTCCAGTCACGGTTTAAAAGTATGAAAAAACCGATTTGGTAAAAATATTAACATAAGGACTAATATGGTCCGGTTAAATTTTGTAAGGGATTAAATCGAGTTCTTTTTTTTGTGAGGGACTAATTTGGGTTGTGTGATTTTTGTGAGGGACCAAAATGGGTCTTCACTCAAATATAAATAAATTATAAAATATGTACAAGTGGTTCATTTTAGATTTGAATCGATTTTGAAAAATCAATCTAATATCGATTCGATATGAGTGATTTTTTAAAAAAAATGACATCCAAACACATTTAATAATATTTAATTTTTTTTGCTGTAGTTTTCAGTTTTTTAGATTATTACTTTATGAGTTTTATTCGGTGCCTATTTGAATCGGGTGCTGGAAACCATTTTAGGGTACAATCAAATAGTGCCAAATAAAAATTCACCGAGATATTTTTGAAAGTAATGTATAAGATGGTATTACAAATTGATTTGATTAGATACATATGTAAAACTATATATATATATATATATATATATATATATATATATATATATATATATATATATATATATATATATATATATATATATATATATATATATATATATATATATATATATATATATATATATATATATATATATATATATATATGGGAATCATTTTAGGGTACAATCAAATAGTGCCAAATAAAAATTCACCGAGATATTTTTGAAAGTAATGTATAAGATGGTATTACAAATTGATTTTATTTCTCTCTCTTGATTAATCCAATAATTTGGATTGAATCCTCTTATCTCTTATTTAAAAATTCCTCCTACTTGATACATCCCCATATATACATATATATATATATATATATATATATATATATATATATATATATATATATATATATATATATATATATATATATATATATATATATATATATATATATATATATATATACATATATATATATATATATATATACATATATATATATATATATATATATATATATATATATATACATATATATATATATACATATATATATATATATATATATATATATATATATATCTTAATATATTTAATTGATTAAAAATATTTAATTTTAATCACTAAAATATTAAAAAGTTTCTCAACCAATTCCATGGAGCTCTTAAACACCATGCAAAATTCTATTTTTGTCCCTAACTTTCGTAGATGCACATCCGAAAGCACCCTATATTTTTAAAAAGTTTGATTTTCATATACGAAAGCGTATAAAACATGGTGAAACTTGAGATTTTCCCAATTAATTGTGAAAATTCAAAGTTCCGTACATGCATCTACATCTACAGAACACTCTATTTTCAACCCGGATTTCATGAACTTAATTTATTTGGGATTTTCCCAATTAATTGAAAAATTAATTTGGCGTTTTCCCAAATAATTTGTAACTTAATTTGGAATTTTTACAATTAATTGAAAAAATTGCACGCTTCCGTATATATCATGAACTTAATTAATTTAGGATATTCTCGATTAATTTGGGATTTTCCCAAATAATTGGGAAAACCCAAAGAATTACTATGTTTTAAGGCTTCGGTTAGGGATGTCAATTGGGCGGGGCGAGGCGGGGGATACATTCTCATCACAATCCCCCCCTCGAATCTATTCTCCATCCCCGCTTCGGAGAGATTTTGTCCCCCATCTCCGTCCCCGCGGGTTCCCACGAATCGCCAAGGTTCATGCAAAGATTCATAAACACGATTTTTTTATTTATTATTTTAAATCAAATTAATAGTAAAAACTTCAAAAACTAACCACAAGAAATTTAGAAATAGTTTTTTTATGATAAATATATTATTTTAACAATATTTAATCTATGATATTTAGTGTCATGACCACCAAAATTTCAAACTAAAAAAATTGAAATAATTATTTAGATCTCACTATTTTACTAACAATACATATATATTTTTAATTTGTGTATAAGATTAATTATATGAAATGACAAATAAACTTACATAATACTTTAAAAATTATATATAAACTAAGGAAATTATGCTATTTTAGGCGGGACGGGGACTCCACGGGACGGGGGACATTTACGCCACCCCGTCCTCGTAGTGCCTTCCGGAAGACTTTGTTCCCTATCCTTGTCTCCGCAGCGGAGAAATTCTCTGTCTTTGGCCCCAAACGGGAAATTCCCATGGGGATCCATGCTAACAGAGGCAAGTTGACATCCCTAGCTTTCGTAGATGCATCTACGAAACAAAACAATATTAAACAAAAAAATATATACTTCTAAAGATACATCTACCGAAGTACGAGGGCAAAATGGTTTATTCGGTGGTACGTAAAAAAGGTACGGGGTTAGTTGAGAAATTCTCAAGTATTATTATTGATATAATGACAAGAAAACAAACATTTAGTGACAACAAATTTATTTAACTATAGTGCCAGTCAAAATGCGTAGGATATAACTAAAAATAGCTATACCTACGGTACTATTTTGAGCATAAAATTAGCAGTATCTCCGGACGGTTTCCATAACTATAGAATAAAATCTTATAATAAAAACTTTTCGTTATTGCTGGTAACCGTAGGGATGGATGTCTAAGCCTATACTTTGTTTTAGCTGCAACTTTTCTTCAATCACCATACATTTTTAGTGAATCTAAATTTATTTTAAACCATTTTTATTATTCCACGTATAATTTTTTAATTCAATAAATATATATAAGAAACAAATTGTTGAGAGATGTGGAAAGGAGAGAGCGAATTAGTTTATAGTCTTACAAACTTAAAATTAGTCATAGCTAAATCATGTCAAGTTTAAAGTCTTACAGACTTAAAATTAGTCATGACTAAATCATGTCAATCTTAAAATACTTTAAAGAATTATACTAATAAAACAAAAAAATAATAATTTTGTGAACATAAAATATAAAATAAGTATACAAATTCCAATTAAAAAATAAATTGTGTAATAGCCTAATAGCCTATATCTTTCATCTTCAAATTTCCATCTTCAAGTCTCCTTTCACCTACAAAAAATTAAAAAAAGAAAAAGATGAATAATAACACAATTCAACATAGATAATATCGATCCTAAAAATATTAACAAATTAGTAAGAATTAATTAATATCATTTTCATTGTCTTCATTATTGTTTGGACCAGGAGAATTCAAATGGTTAGGAGTAATAGAAACATCATTAACCTGTCTAGCGGCTTGTATTATGTCATTCACATCTTGTTCAGAAAACTTATTTTTAATTAAGGTATGAAATTTGCTAACATGCCCTCCATATGCTTAATGTTATGACATAACTCTTCATTTTTAGACACATAAATCTGGGTTATCCCAAAAAAAATTGTTTGTCGATACGTCGAAAAAAATAAACAAAACAATCGGGACTTGTCTAAAACGAAAACAACAGATTCGCCATCAAATATTTATTTATCCCAAAGAATGAAAGAAAAACATCAAAGAAAATCTCGAGAAAAGGGAAAGAACATGGTCTCGTAACCAAATCTTGGTTAAGGGAGTCGATTATGCAAAGGGAAAACATCAAAGAAAACATCGAAGAAAATGTTTTTTATTAGTGGACTTGCCTCGGTTGTGAAACCTCGTGCCTACGTATTCCCTAAGTGCAATAAAGGAGTCATGACCTTCGTAGTCCATCCTGAAAATGTTGGTTTGTTGTGTGTTTTTTATGAACGACTGTTAAGTTCACATTGCAGCAAGTTAGACGAAACGGTTTGCACTAGAAAGGAATTAACAAGTCTATTTTGAAAAGGTTTTCAAAGAAAAGCCATAAGACAAAATGATTTAGATTTGGGAGCGTTTTTGTTAGGGGAGAATAATAAGTGGTCCCTTATCCAAGGGGCACTAACCATTTTCACACCTTTAGTTTTAAAAAGGATTTGAATACTGTTGTGTTTTTAGATTTTTTGATTAAGAAAATATTTTTGTTTTAAAGAATGCAATGCAAAAGATAAGAAAGAAAGTATAATGCAAAACTTGATCCTAAATGTTATTATGCAATGATGAACTTAAAGTTTGGATTTGAAAAGGAGAACCCTAATAGTATTGTCATGCTAGGATCAAATCCTAAGGTCTAATTAATTCAATTTAATCAAGAGATTAAAATTGGATTAGAGATCCTAAGGGAGCATGTGAGGCACAAGCAATGAACAAACACCAATACAAAGAGTTGACTAGGCAAGCTCTTAGCATAAGAAGTGATCAAACATGCACCAAAGAATAATAAAAGCCCATGAAAGAAACATCAAAGAAAATTCAAGAATTGAGCATCTCAAAACCCTAAGGTTACAACATTCATCAAGAAAAGGTATCAAAGATTGAATCAAAGCATGTTCATGACATTTAGGCCAAAATGAACAACACTTAAAATGGCATAAAACTCATGGATAATTCAACGAAGGTCATTATTCAAATTCAATACCTCAAGTAAACAAGATAAAACATAAAAAACAAAAACAAAAGAATTTCTCATTGGGCCTTGAATCCCAAGACCTCTTTGAGGCCAAACACACGATCTACCACTATGCCACATAGGGCTCAATAATCAATACAATCACTTCAAAATAATAAATATGAAAACAATTGCATTAGCCAATTAAAATCAAACAACACAAATATTTTAACCAGGATTTCATCATCTTCTTCGTCACCCTCTCTAAATCATTATTGACGGCGGAGATTCCAGTAACAAGAAATATTTTTATCTATACTAGTAGAACAAATTGCTTGTTTATTGTAAAACATAAATTAATTCTTATTGAAAAAAATTACACAAAATGACCTACTTTACTTTCATTTAACCTCAACCATTCAATTTCCGAGTATCCTTAGGATTTTTTTCATGTGGATCTTTTGTCTAACTTATAAATAAAATTGGTCAAAGCAAATCAATCATTTTAATTAATATTTAAATTAGTTAATAACATCCATAATTGTCAAAAACAATTAGCAACACATCATATCGTCAAAAACAATTAACATATAGAATAATGATATTATAAATTAAGATTTAAACATATTTGTTCATTTGTGACTATTATTAGATTATAAATAATCTTTCTACATAACTAAAATGTCTTTGTAGATAGTGATTTAAACCTCGGCAATCATATATTATGACAGATATACCATTAAATAAAAGGATCTATGTCATGTGTGCAACATTGATACTTTGTTAAGCATTTGTTACATTTATAGACCCTATTAACATTCAAATAGATTGTAACAATTTAAAAACTGTGTAATCTATCTAATGAAGGTAACAAAAAATAATAAAGAGTTAATGGAAAATGTAGATATCTCAACTCAATGACAAAGCAAAATTATCCTAGTAGCTACCATTAATTTTATAGAAATATTTACTACCACTATTAATTTAACATAATGTTATTTGTTAGGAAGATATCACTATCATCTTCTTTGTTAAAGCTCCACTCTCTTTGGTTAGACCTTCCAAACACCTCAGTTTTGCTATTTCCACTATCAACTCTACTTTTTGGATATTGTTCAACATTTTCTCCAAAAAATAGTTTATTGTACTCCTGAAAAATAATAAAAGAGCACAATCATATATTCGAAACCCGCTAGATACAAAATTGCTTATTAAAAAAAATATACCAACAAAAGTTGTGTCCACAATGCTTTATAATATAATACTTACATATTCAAAGAAGGCCTTTGGTTCAGCAAATCTTTTCTCTTCTGGCAATGTACTTCCTATACATTTTCTTCTTTTTCCCTTATATATAGACTCTATGTCATCCTCATATTTTCTTTTGTTCCCACCATCATTTAATTGATCATCATTTGATTGAGTTATTGCGTCTTCATAAATAATATATTTTTTCACCCAAACTTTATTGTCCTACGTAACAACAATCCAAAAAAATAGGTATAAATCCACAGTAAAATTTGTAATTGTTCCTCTAAAATATATGATGATGATTTTGAAAATAATCAAAATTTTAAATATGCATAAAATCAATCGATAATCAATCATTATTAAAGCAATACATTATTACTAAAGTCTTACCGATATAATTGGTTTGGCTTGTTTAGGAATGAAAGATTCTTCTTGTTTAGGAATGACAGGTTCTCTGTCTTTAGGAATCACAGTCTTTTCTTTACTCTGTTGCGCAGAACAATTTTTTGTTCTTGAAATTTTTCTTAGATGAGAATTGGATTGATCACCTATAATTAATTTTGCTTGTGTATTTTGTGATTCTGATTTTAAATTCCTTCTAAATCTGCATAGTACATAATTGTTGGCCTGCCAAAAAAAATATTAATCACTACTTAAGCTTAAAACTAATTAATATTAACACAAACTAATAATGTAACATAAAAGCTGCTTACCGAAGTATTGTTAATCAGAGATTTGTCGAGGTTATATTCGTGCAAAATCCATCCACCATCTTGAGGGGTGTTACTCTTCTCAAAGCGATAACGTTTTTTCAGACCAAGGAGTTGGTCCGTGTCTTTGACAAATATTTTTTTCCCGGTGTCTTCGCCTTCCCAATTACCGTTGCCAATAGTGCGAATCGAGCGCGTGCTCGTAGGAGACTTCTTCTTTAGAGTAGTAAAAAAATATAAATCTTTTCCACCGTATGAGTACGAAGCTTCAAACTCGTTCCATATATCCAAAGGAGATTTTTCAGTTCCGAACAAATCATATTCAAGAATGTTGAGATAATTTGGAATTGGCTCATTGTTAATTTTGTTGTAGAGGAATGTTTGAAGAAGCTCATCATCCGTTGGCATGAAATCTTTACCTGATTGCGAATTTGGAGTCTTCATGATACGTCAATGATAGACTTACATCAAGTTAATAAACTCAAAAAAACTAAACAAATTTTTCTCTTCAAATATATCTTCAAATATATATAGATGTTACATATTTAAAGACCAAAAAAATAAATTTAAATTTGAATCAAATCTAATCTAATATAATCTGATTTTAATTTTAAATCTAATTTAATTAATCATAAAAGAAATAATAAATTCTAACCAATCGAATTGTTTGTTTTTTTTTTGGAGTAAAAATAGCCAGATCGGTTAGGTATGACTTTTAATTTAAATTTTAAATATTTCAAATCTTAACAAACAAAAGAGAAATTTATGTATTATTCCAATTGAAAAAATACATTGTTATTTGGTCACGCGGTTTTGATCAGTTTTAAAGAAACAAATAATTCAATTCAAAGAAAAATTTATTTTTAGTTTGGTTTATATTTTTTATTAATGTAATTAAATACTATAGAATACTTTGTTTGAATCACTTTATAACCTATAATATATTAAATATAATATTAAAAAATAAGAAGGATTAATTATGATTAAAATAAATAAAATAATAATAAAAAATTAAATTAATAAAAAATATGTGTCAATGAATAATAAATTATTGTAATACATCGTACTAATAAAACATAAGTAAGTTATAAAATATATCCAAGCGTTAATTTTTTATAATTTTTTTAGATTATTTTATGAGTTTTATTTGAATTGATTCTGATATAAACACCTCTGATTAAAAAAAAAAAAACATAATGTATCGATTACCTCATTCAAGAAATTTATATAATTCCTTCTAAATAAAATGAAATAGAAGGTTTTTATATAAAAGAAAAAAAAAAGTAGAAGGAAAAAAATGTTGATCGTCACTTTAGCATTAATAACAAATAAGATACTTCTTTATTTAGAAAAACAATTGAGGTGCTTTATTTAAATTATTATAAATATTATTTAAATATTTAATGAACAATGTAGCCTAAATATATATTTTATTTTTTGTAAATAATATTGTATACTTTTAATTAAATTATATATATATATATATATATATATATATATATATATATATATATATATATATATATATATATATATATATATATATCTTTATGATGCAATTGAAATCATGAGACTCTTTTGTATGAATTAAGATCAACTTATAATGTATTTGAAAAAATATAGAATGAAATAAACTACATGAAATGTGTTATTTTAAAAAAATAATAGAATAAAATACAAAAAAACACGATAGTAGACAATACACGGGTGAATATAATATTTGAAAAATAATATTGTAAACCAATCGAACCAAACCAAACCGATAGAGAAAGAGTCGGCAAAATAGGCTGTATTAACCGGGCCAGCCCAAAAGCCCGTAAAGAATTTCAGTCTTGAACATAAAATTTGAGTCCGTTTATATCCGGACTTTTAAGCCCGACTGTTAAAAACCTAAAAGTTAACCGAGCTAATCCGACCGGGTTGCGGATCGGCCGCTTATTTTATTTAACTTTTTTTGTTACATAAATTCTAACATACCTTATTAATAATGTCCTTATTTTTTAACTCATATAATTTTTTTTTATCTATGTATATTAAATACACTATATAACACAACCTATAAATATTTATTTAAAAAGTTCTTTTACAATACTATTTAAATCCTAATGACATCTTCCATTACTCAAACTATTCACTTGGAGCTATAAAAAATTAGAGAATATTTCAATCCACCCCTTGAATCTCTTAGTCACCCCTTGAATATCTCAATCCCTTGCTTTGTAGATGTACCTCCAAAAACATTTTTTTCCCCCAAAATTTATTTTTTTCGAAGGTGCATTTACGGAAGTGTTAAAAACATAGTGAACCTTTGGAAAATTGAAATTAATTCAGTTCATGAAATTTTCTGTAGCTACATCTACCGAAGGTCTTGAAAATAGAGTGTTCCGTAGATATACCTACAAAATATTCTGTTATATTTTCAAATCAACTACATTTGACTCCTAAACTCCAATGTTTTTTAACAAAAATGAAACATCAAATTATAGTAAATTAAAATAAGTGGAAAACCTCAGTTGCATTACTTTGATTTACTATAATCTGATGTTTCATTTTTATTATAAAAATTGAGTTTTGAGTGAAATGTAATTCATTTAAAATATAACTGAATGTTCTGTAGGTATATATAGGGAACGTTTTATTTTCAAGATCTTCCGTAGATGTAGTTATGGAATATTTTATGAATTGAATTAATTTCAATTTTCCAAAGATTGACTGTGTTTTTAACGCTTTCTTCAGAAAAAAAACAACTTTCTTCGAGAAAAAAAAAACAACTTTTAGATAAAAATGACACTTTCAGATGTACATTTTCGAAAGCAGAGACATTTTTGACAACGCGCATTGTGTCTAAGAGACTCGTGGTGTGAGAAAAAAGATTTCCAAAAATTAACTATTTAATTGCAATTACGGGTATGGGTGAGAACATCATTTCTAGTTAATTAATTAATTAAGTAGAAGAAGCACACGCATAACTCAAAAACGAACGAAGTAACAAAAATTGCAATCAGCATTTCCAAACCAAAAAAACTACGAAAAATGAAGACGATGATGGGATTGAGATCCTTATTCCGATCACTCAAGTCTTCCCGATCTTATTCCTCCCGCGCCTTCACCGCCACCGCCGCCGCCGCTACCAACAAACTTCAAACTCCCTCTTCCCCTCGCTTTCTCAATCCTCTCTCTCCCTCCTCAGGTACTTTCTCTCTCTACCAATTCTCTCACTCCTATTCGATTTCCACAACAATTCATTCTGTAGCATTAAGCTAGGGTTTGTCTATTATCGATTCGAAATATAAGCAATTCGTATTCCAATATATCATGATTTGCTATTGTTATGCATTTGCGCATGTTCAACCAACTAGGTTAAAAATCAAAATCAACCATGCTGAATCTGTTTTGTTTGAAATAAACTTTTACAGAATGCAGGTCTCCGTTCTCGAACGGAGTAGGAAGCTTGCGATTTTATAGTGAAGATGTGAGTCATGTGCCTGAGATTAAGGATGCTGAGCTTTACAGTGTTTTCAAGGATTTGTTGGCGGAAAATTGGAGTGATATTTCGGATGCTGTTGTTGCTGATGCCAAGCATGCGTTGGCGAAAAGTACTGAAGATGAGGCTGGTAAGGAGGTTGTGACTAATGTGTTTCGTGCTGCTCAGGCTGTTGAAGAGTTTGGGGGGATTCTTGTTACGTTGAAAATGGAGATTGATGATAGCATTGGTGTTAGCGGCGAGGTATTTTTGATTTCGGAAATATAAGACCTGAGAAATTAGTTTAAGAAATGGTGGAGTCACTTTATTAGTAAATTGGAATCGTTTTGATAGAGATCTAACAATTCATGTTGTACCTTGTCGATTTAAGTTCAAAATAAGTAGTACTCTTAATATTGACCCGGTTGATCTTCATCCAACGATTTCAATATGTTGATTGTAGTGATTCAAACAACTCGCATTGTATCTCAGTAGTTTGGTTTTAAAATGAGTACTCTTAATATTTGTTTGATTTTTCTTCGTCCAGTGATTTCAATATACTGATTGTAGTGACTGTATCAACTTTTCGTGGTTGAAAGTCCTTGTCCGATTCCTGAGAGACACTACTACATTCTCTTCCCATTTACCTATCCTATATGGTTATTGATTTGTGTTTTTCTTTACTTAGGATGTAAAGCCTTTGCCTGATCGTGTGAACAAAGCTCTGCATACAATTTTTGATCGCTACACCGCTTATTTGAATGCTTTTGGTCCTGAGGAGAACTATCTGCGGAAGAAGGTGGAGTCGGAATTGGGTACAAAGATGATACACTTAAAAATGAGATGCAGTGGCCTTGGTTCTGAGTGGGGAAAGGTATCATGGATATTTTACTCATTACCGCCTATTTATCTGATAGTATTTTGATTTAAAATGTCATTATTATCAATGATTTATGGCTGATAGTCTGGTTGCTGCCAAGTTGAAGTGCTGTGCCAAGTTTTGTTGTTCTTAAATTCTTTAGTTTTCTTAAACCATTAAAGATCGCCATGACCTACTGGAATATAATATTTCAACTAAGAATTATACCATGGATTGAAATTACATATGGGTCTTGCCAAAGTTATGTGGGACTCACATGACTTAGTGAGATCCATTTCAATATCAATTCGTAGGAGAGAGCGTATTGGGGAGAGTGTATTGCTATTGCTCCTCTTTGACTAATACCAAAATATTCATGAATGAAGGATAAAAGAAAAGAGCTGCAAGGCTGCAGTTTTGTGTGTTAGTTTTTAGGGCTTTCTTCTGTTGTTTTTCTTATTATTTGAACTTAAGAGGATTGGCAACATAATAATCAATGACTGCCATTCCCCATGACACCGCACCTTGGATGTTTATGGTAAACCCTCATTTTGACAATTTCAAATTTTTGTGTGCACTTGCAAGTTGCAATTGTTCAATTTTGTAAAATCTTGAAAATATGCAGTTAAACGATATTGTATTTCACATTAATTGGAATATCAAATTTGAAATATCCGTCTTTCTCAAATTCCTCAAATTATTTTCTGACAATATTCTAGGTTGGTTGTCTGTCCTGTGTGTGTAGTCATTCATGGTAAAAGAACTTATGAGGAAAAATAAATAAAAGAGATTTGTTGCATTCTGTAGTTTACTTCTATATTTTCAACTTTTCGCTGTTCTTAATTGCAGCATGATTGATTAATACTTATTTGTCATGCCAGATAGTTTTTGTGCAAAATTTTATGTGAGTTACTGTTGCTCTATTAATAATTACAGACTAATTTCTGATTCCTTTGTCATATCTGTGGTTTCTGTTGCAGGTTACGGTTCTTGGAACTTCTGGACTTGCGGGTTCATATGTTGAGCAAAGAGCATAGAAGAAATATTCTAGAAACAGTGCATGTAATGTAATTGTTTGTTTTTTTCTGATGTAATGTCTCTGATGCCTGGAGACCCTTCAATTCATCTTCTCCTGACTTTTTTTTTGTTGTCGAGCGTATAATCGCTAGGAAATAATAGCTTTTAACTTTATCAGCTGGGAATGTTTTCCGTCATTTTCAATGTCATTTCCCGTAAGCTGTAAATGCTGGTGAAATTTTTAGGACTTGTATATTTTCTCCATAATATGAAAATAACAGATCAGGAGCTTGGTTAATTATATTGAGCTTCCCCTCGATTTTATCGACATCCATTATCTGCAAGCACGAACTACAAGAAAATAATACAAGAAAATAATACGAAACCTGGAAACACATACCACATTTCATTGAAACATACCTCTCTATTCAGGAATGTGAAAATATTTATCATAAATTAATGAAATAGTGCCATGGGCATGCAAAAAGGGTGGTGGTAGTTTTCTCTTTCCCCCATTGGTTGACCTTGCCAAAAATTAAATATGAATTGTAGCTTCTACCTTTGCCTTTTAAAAATGCAGGTCAAAGTATAGAAATAGGTAGTTGAATTTCAGAGTGTGTTGTTTGGCTTTGGTAGATGAAAGTTTGTAAACTAAAGTGTTGGTTGAGTGGAGATGGTGTCCGAAGGTTATCCTATGGAAATAGGTTTTGGCTGCAAACTATGGGATGTCTATGCTAGAACTTGTGACTTTGATGTAATTCAGCTTTCTCTCTATGTTAGAACTTGTGACTTTGACATAACTTAGCTTTCTCTCTATGCTAGAACTTGTGACTTTGATATAATTTAGCTTTCTCTCATTTATCTATGGTATTTCTTGATCAGTTCAATTTCTCTGATGGGGGAGTTCAATTTCTCTGATGGGGGGACTTTTTCTTAGCCACTTAGGGATAGGGGTTGGACTAGGTCAGGTCAGGCCTTCGAGTCTGGTCTAAGATAAATTTTTTAAGTCTGTATCAGGACTATAGTCTAGTCTATTACTGTATAAGTCTTTTTGTCTGATATACTCTGAAAGTCTATTTAAAAGTCTGTTTCACATTAAGACTTTTAAATAGTCCATTTTATCTATTTTTTTTACATAGACAACAAAGTCGTTTATATATTATTTAGCTTATTTTCTAATAATTATGCATATATAGACCGGATATAAGATTTCATAAACTTTTTTTAATAGTCTAAGATTGACCTATTTAATTAAATAGACTTTTAAAAATGCCTCAACCTAACATTTTTATTAAATAGATCGGGTCAGACTTAAATAGGTTTTTAGGTCTAGGAAGAGTTTTGCGCCATTCAATGTATGCACTTCAACTGCAGACTAATGTTGAATAGAATTCCTACAAAGTCTGTTTGTTTCTTGGCAGAAAACATTATCAACTCTAACAAACTGCTATAAAAAAACATTACCAAGGTATGTACTCTAACTTGGTTGGCATGTCATCTTCCAATGACTAGGATTTGTGTAGGAAATAACACAATCTTTGGATATGTCTTTAAGCTGGCATTTTATTTTGTGTGCGAATTTGGATACAAGGAATGTGTGTATTTGTTTTTCAAATATAGCAAGTAATTGTGAGGATGTAGTGGAACATATCAAGTTCTACACTTGGAAATGGTTTTTGGTTCAATCTAAATCGCAGCGTCTCTTGTGTAAGTGGAGTGTGGATCCTCTGAAATGTATCTCTAGTGGTGGATTTGTTTCAATTCTGATTTTGATTTTTTGTTTTGTTGCATTTTCTTATTCTATGTTTTGCTTCTTATAAAAATATGAATCCATTTTATAGCAAATTAACAATAAGTCAACTTTTGATTGTTTGTTACAAGATAACAAGTCTGTTTTCAAAGCTTGTGCTGATTCTTATAGTCCTTATTCAATAAAGTTCAACCAGTTCTGATTCTTTCAGTTCTGGTTTTCATCAAAACATGAAACAAAAACAAGTACAGAAATATAGACTTCAAGTAACTTTGGTACTTGGTTGTATTTTTCGATACAACCAAGATTCAGATGGCGACTTCGGCAGCGGTGGAAGCAACACAGCTTTCCGGCAGAGACCAAAAGGCCATCCCTCACAATGACAAAACTCCTGAATTATCGAACGCTTCCAATATTCTGACAAATCAAACTCATTCAAGCTTGAACATCTTGAAAGGTTAGTCTTCACAGAATAAAATGCTTCTCCATTAGCACTAGAAGATGAATACATTGAGAAACAGCTTTTAACTGACAAAAATTCTTCGCTTTCACCTTGTTCTTCATTACCTCCTTCATTTGCATGTGGTTTCATTTTTTCAGTAACACTCAATTCTCTTGTTGCAGGAGAATATACCCAAGAAAAACTCTCCCTCAATTGGCTTGACTTGTTCTTTTGCTTCTCCATAGCTCGGCTTCTAACCGCCGAAACAATCACCTAAGAAAGCATCATGAAACATGTTAGAGTCTACGAAGCACTAACGCAAATATAGACACAACACCGACACTGATATGTTGAAACAGGTACAAAATTGAAGAGAATATATGTAATTTAATGTAACCATGTGTCAGTGTCAGATTCTGACTCATATCGATCATCTGATAACATCAAAAAAACTAAAAGTGAGTTTCTCAAAAATAGTTTGATTTTAAGGTTGAAGAATGAACAATACTTCCTGTTCTTCATCAAGATCACTAATTGGAAACTCATCTTCAAGCCTTGCAGACGAAACCCTTCGAGTTCGACCGAAACTTTGACAGTTGGAAAACACTTCCTTGAGACTAACTGCAAAGAATTTGCATCTCTTGGAATGGTTTGCTTGCTCCTCTTCATGATAGAAAACACCCATTATGAACCTCAAACTAAATTCTTCAACTTTTCCATATAAGATATTGTTATATATATTAGTACAAAACTATATATGATCTTGTGTTGATTCTTGAATTGACATGTTTCATTGATAGTGGCCTTGCAGCAATACACTAAAGAGTAAAGCCCCACTATAAGCATTGTGTCCTTTAAGATAAAGTTAAGTTGAAAAAGGCTTAAAATAAAATACTTTATGGAACAAAAAAGAAGTTGTGAATTAAATGCTTATTTGGCAACTAGAAAAAGAAAAGACATATGAAAAATTTAATTAATGCATGTTATTTTGAATGCATAAGTTGTGGTAGTGATTGTTTTTAGAGTTACACTTGAAGGTAAAGTCATGGTTAATAGGACATGCTACCAAATTGATACAGTGATGCAGATATGTGATATAAGTGATTCTCCAATTGAAATCATTTCTTGAAAAATAATTCAATAGGAGACAAGTGCGTCGGTACATTTTGGGATTAGTGGTGTCTTTAAAGTTGAAGTGGACTTGCATTATATGAAAAGGGATTCTCTACACATGCAAGATTTTGGTGAAAATAAAAGAATAGTTCTTTTGCTAACAAAAAATGGGAAAAAGAAGACTGCAAATTTTTAAGGTCCAACTTTTTTTTCTAAGTAGTAAAACATATATAAATAAAAGGGAATATTAGATGAGGAGTAATTAAGATTCTAACGATTATTTTCATAACGGGTCGAACCAGAATTCAGAAGAGCACTCACTTTGAAAGGACTATTGAATCAATCTTTAATCAAATCGGTGAAAAACCTAGTGTAAACTGACCAAAACAAAGGAAAAAAAATCGGCAAGTTAAGAATTTCTTAGGGTGCGTTTGATTTGCTAAAAAACGAGGTACTGGACAAAATAATTTTTTTTGTACTCTGTTTGATGCAGAAACTAATCACAGTACTGGACAAAAAATATGGCAAGGTACTGGACAAAACCATAATTTCTTGTCCCCCACTAAACCATGGGACAACTTTTTGTCCCAAGCACTAATTATCAAAGAATTATTTTTTAATCTCTTTCTTATTATTTAATATTTTAATTCATAAATATAATATTAATATTTTATATATCAAAAAACAAAAGTTATGATAAAAATTATACTGTTTTTATTCGGTTCATTGACATATCAAATAAAGTAGAGAAAAAATCTCAATTTATTATTTTTCTTCTCTTCTCATTATTTAATATTTTGATTCAAAAATATAAATAAAAAATATTATATAAGAAATTATATTATTTTGTCTGCTGCATAAACATATTAAACAAAGTAGAGTAAAAAAACTATTTCTTCATCTTTTTTTCTCTTATCATTGAATATTTTGATTCATAAATATTATATTTTATATATCAATAAATAATATTATATTAGAAATTATATTATTTTGTCTGGTGCATAGACGTATCAAGCAAAATTGAAAAAACAGTTGTTCAGTCCAGTAACCAGTAACCATCAAACACAGTACAATATAAAAAGTTGTCTTGTACTGTTCTGTACTGTCTAGTACTGTTCTGTCCAATACTTCATATTTTGCAAATCAAACGCACCCTTAGGGTTAAAGTTTGTTTTTTTCTTTTCTTTTAAGTCAAAATGATGCAGTTTTTTAAGTTTTTTTAAAGAACTAACAAAATATTAAAATAAAAAGCGGTTTTCAAAATTTTAAGTTTTAAACATAAAATAAAATAATTTATCGGTCAGATATTTATCTCTAGAAGGAAAAAAAATTAAAATGTTTAACAAACATAGAAATTTGATTTAATCTTTGACATTTTTTCAAGTATTATGGTTTTATTATTAGAAGTTAAAGACTAGTCCATCCAATTTAATACCTATACAACTTTAAACATTATCAAAAGTTTAAAAAAGAATTAAAAACATAAGCAAAAGTTTAATAAATTTTTTTAACTAAATATATTTTAACTTTTATTTATATTTAAGTCACACTCCTTCTGCAAGGATGCTTTCTCAATTGATACATTTACGTAGCCGTCGAATCGATCTTCGATTTGAATTGAAGTTAAAATAGTCTAATTGTTATATTTGATTAATGAATCAAATCTTAATGCACAAACAGTTTTAGAACTGAATCAAAATTGAACCAAACTGAAATTGAACCCGAACCGAACCGAAACAAAGATGAAAATAAAAAATACATAAAATAAATTTTAAAAAATTAAAATTAGTTTAACTTAGCTTGAAAAAATTGTCTTCTAATAATTTCGTACGCTTCAAAATTTCAAAACGGTATACTAAATTAATAATTCAATTCAAATAAATTTTTATTATGATTTGTTGCATGAGGTTTAATTTTCTCATAAAATTGTACGATAAACAACCATACATTCACATATTTTGACCTATGTCTTGTACCGTCATATTCATTTCCTCTTTTCAAGCCATACCTTAAGAGACATGTCTTTTATGAGATACATGTAATGTAAATGAAAAGAAAAAGACAACTCTTTCTCTATAGACAGTCTCAAATTGACATAATGTTAGAGTTAGGTCAATTTAGAAAGACTATACCTCAAGTGATTGAGTTATAACGCTAAACAAAAATCTAGGATTCAAATCTTGATTGGTAGCATAACATAATAGCAATTAACTTTTATCAATAAAAATAATATACCCATTTAAGTGGATAAGACTTTTCTAGGGCTTAGTTTTTTTTTCTAAAAATTTTATTTCGGATGAACTTAAATCCTTATTTATCACTTGTACTAATAAAAGATAATTTTAATACAATTTTTGTTTTAACTTCTCATGGACCCTAAATTTATGATGTTTCAAAATCATTAAACTAAATTTAAATCAATCACAATAAAAATAAAAAATAAAAAATATTTCTTCCATAAAGATTATTGTTCCATTGTAGAATTAGAATTGGTGACGATCGATGACGTATGATTTTGAATCGGCGGTGTTAATCTCTGGTACGAAGGTACGGGGTGGACCTGTAAAGTTATCAATTTAACGTTCAAGTTAGTTCCGAGTCTAAGATGAGTATAGTGAAAAGTGGAGATTGAAAAAGTGTACCTTGAATCTCACATGTGCTGACTATATACGCTAGATAATTTTGATTGGGCTTGTGTACGATTGGACTCTTGTCTTGGGACCTTTGGCAGATCCAAAATAGTTGCCCGCAAGGCTTGTTGAACGTATTCTAGTCACGAAATCTTTCAAAGTCATGGCCAGCCATTATTGATAAGCTCCAACCACAATGAGGAGTGTGAAATTCATGGAACAGTTACTAAAGTAATGGGTAACAAGCACATTACTAAAGTCATGGAACAGTTACTAAAGGTAGGGTTCCTGTCCTTGCCCACAGGTTTGTCGTGGTTCAGGGAAAACGTTTTTAAGGCTCCACCTTCTATGCTCTTGGAATGGCTAGTTCTAAAGAGGGAATGGACCAACTACGTTTTAAGTGCGTTCACCAAGTGAGGGGTCTGCGTCAGAAGCGCGGTCTACACCATCCTACTGAGGGTTATAATAACATTTTCACTTGCAATATTTCCCATAGTTAGCAAATTATTTATTCAAATTTCAAAAAGTCTCGAAGAAGACTTATCTTGCCTAAAGAACTTCAAAGAAAGCATGTGCAACCCCTCCCCTCCTCGATTGACTACGTAACTGAGTAGTATTTGATATCAGTCGATTTTCCTTCGAAATAATATGTGTATTGGTAGGATGCATACATTATCCTTGTCTCGGAATGACTGACATTAACTATCGTCTTTAAGTTTGTTGTTTCTGCTTGCTCTTGCTCGAGGGATATTATTGTGCAACTAGTGTCTTTCTGGTTGGCTTACTTGCTCATGAATGGAGTATGCTTTCTATCATGTGTAAATATACATGTTAAATCGCATTAGGGAGAGTTAACAATTGTCATTGTCGTGCAGTTGTTTGAATTATTTATCCATTTATTTGCGTTAGGAAGTGAATAGGATTTTCTTAAGCGCGTTATACTCGTGACAACATAATATATACATGCGCGCATGACACGGGAGTACCACTCTGTGTCTTTCACTTTGGACCGACATTGACCTCTAGCAGTCATTCGACAAATCTATCTTCATCGATTTGGATGGATTATCCTCAATTGAACAACTTTGAAGTCACCCCTAAAGATGTGATGAGGTTTTTAAGTGTGACCTCTTCCATACGCCTTCCCTCCTTCATGTTGGCGTTGATCGCGACTGGTTTATCTTCCCTACTGTGATACACTACCTTTCTCTCTTATTCTCATTCTCCCAGTGATAGCGTCAGAAATGTCCTTCCGCATGGGCGATTTACTGAATTATTGAAAAGTGATTCTAACATCGGGCGCGAAATGCATCTTACCTCGGTAAAACAATCGAGGTAACGACGGGCGTCATGAAAAGTAATGACTTAACACTTCGGTTTTTAAAACACTGAGGTAATGGGTTGATTATGGCATGGGTTCGAACCCCAGCTTCTGCACTTTTATTATTTACAAAAGATAGTGCATTTTTTATCTCGGTCTATTATAAAAACCGAGGGGTCATTAGTTTTTTTAATAAATCTTGTTACAATGTTTACACTGAACATTAAAAGAGAGGTTAGAACACCGACGTGGCGTTCATGGATTTGATTCATATCACTAGAATAGAAATGGTCAGCTATATTCTAGTTGTAACGTCTCTTTTGAATTATCAATGAGGCTTTTGAGCTATTTAAACGTCTCGTTGTGATCTTCAAACACTGTGTTAGAATCTTTTCTTATTTTCAACGTCTCATTACCAACTCTTTGTTTCTTGTTTCCTTGTTTCAAAGTTCTATTGTTTCAAAAATGGATGCAAATTTGTTGTTCGTTATCAATGAGAAGTATGTAGATTTCAATTATTTCTATCGTTTTAAACTAAGGAAAGTTGTTAACAAACAGAGGTTGAATGGTTACTTTCAAATTTTTCATGGACTCGTATACACTAACCTCGTTAAAAAATTATGTACGAATGTCTTCGTTGTGCCAGCTGGGCATGATGAAGTCATCCAGTCCTATATCAATGACTCGCATTTCTTCATTACTCCATCAATGATTGTTATGACAATCAACTATCAAGAGATAGGTAGTTGTGTTGAACACTATGAAAAAAACAATGTCTACTCAACTCAACTTCACCATAAGTTAGGTGTAACTAGGGATAATGTTGAAGTTGAGTGGACTGAGAAGTTTGAATTTATTGAGTAGTTTTCTTTGTTGTGTTGTCTTTTTTAATTATTATCAATGAAATATTTCTTTTTTTCTATTATTGTTTATTCCTGTTTATTGATAACAACATTTTAAATGTGGGAACGGGGATTTGAAGCGACATTTGTATACCTATATTACCCCGGTTCTCAAGAAAACCGAGATAAGAGATTTATTAATTATTTTTAGGGATAAATAAAGACGCTAACTTATAGCTGTGTTACCCGGTTTTGTATAACACTGACGTAACATGTTGTTTATCTTATTAAAAAAATAAAACATTGCATTCCCAAGACATATCCTCTCGATTTTTAGCATGTTGAAGATGAAAGTTTAGTCATAAAAAATGTTATTAGTTGTAGTGGCATGGCGAAAAAATTGTCCTCGTCTGGACCTAACCCCCTCCGCCCTTAATCTATCAGGGAAAAACCAATTTAACTAAGAGTGGGTGCGGGGAAACCCCAATATTTAAGGGTGGGTGAGAGGACATTAGTACCCTCCCCGCACCTGTTAAATTTATTTTATGATTTCTATTTTTAATAATTTTACTATCTATTAATTTTTTAAATTTTAAGATAACAAATTTATTAGAAATATTATTTATTTTTTGAAAAGATATATTAGATAAAAATAATCAAGTATTATCATTATTATTCAAATAAACAAATGTTTAGTTTAATTATAGATTTTTGATGCTATGGGAAAAATGTGTATTTAAAAAAAAATTATAATTTCTACGCGTGAGTGCGCGGGTGGGCAGGGAAATTCATTCTCCATTAGGGGCGGGGTGGGTGGTTAATTATTACTCTGGACTAGGA
This sequence comes from Vicia villosa, assembly GCF_029867415.1. Taxonomy (NCBI): domain Eukaryota; kingdom Viridiplantae; phylum Streptophyta; class Magnoliopsida; order Fabales; family Fabaceae; genus Vicia; species Vicia villosa. The sequence continues at coordinate 192,344,886 of NC_081183.1, read as the reverse complement.
GCGGGGCGAGTAATGTTTAAACTCGCCCCGCCCTGTTGTCATTCCTAACACCGTCGTATTGACTCAGATCTAGATGTCGGAGACTTAATTGTTATGTGTCGGCGTAGATGACATTACATGAACTTCTGTCGTTAGCGAGGAATTTACTTATTGTGCAATTAGTGATGTTGACTGCTGTAATTAACGACAACTCCACGTTTAGGGATCCATTTATTTTCTCGCGATCTAGAAATCTTAGAAGTGGTCGGTCTTTGCTTCGCGATCTAGTATCAATCATTGCTTGGAAGAGGCGCTCCAGAAACGGATCTTTGCTAGATGTTGCCCACGGTGTTAATCTCATGGATGATTAATAATTAAAGTGAAACATGATCATAAGATTTAACAGAGCTCTTCGGTCTGACGTAGGAGGTTACTGCCTCCATCTCTCGATGCTTTAGGTAAAGACATGGCTCTGGATCAAGGATGATTTATCTGCAGAATTTTGCAAGAATTATGAGTCAATTCTCACAAATGAAACCATTGTTTTGTTGTGGAACCAAAATTGGCATTGATTGATGACGTGGGACATTGAATCAGCAGTGTTAATCTCTGGTACGGAGGCATGAGATGGATCGACAAGGTTAGCACTCCAACACTCAAGTCAGTTCAGAATTCAAGATGAGTATAATGAAAAATTGAAGATTGAAAAAATGTATTTTGAATCTCACATGTATTGATTATATACGCTAGATAATCTTAATTGAACTTGTGCATGATTGAGCCCATGTCTTAGGCCTTTAACCGGCCCATAACAACTCCAATTTATAAAAAGTAATTAAAAAATAAAATAAAGCTTTTTATATAGAGTATTGGAAATTTTATTATTAAAAAAATTTAATATCTATATTTTGAGTTTAGAACGACAAATTCTTATCACATAATTAGGGATGTCAACGGGGCAGATATTGTTCGGAGGATGCTTCTCCACTCCCCGCCCCGCCCCCAAATTTAGTCCCCATCCCCAATCCCCGCCACGGGGGAATATTTCCCTCCATCCCCATCCCCACAGATCCCCACGGATATCCACGGAGATCGAATCTTAAGAAAATTTCTACACTTTTTGATCAAAACTATGACACTAGTATTTTGTTTTTTTTCCGTATTTTTTAAAATGCATATATTTGCATCTTTATTTTATAAAAAAAATCAAAATACATCTTGCATCAATAATAAATAAAAAAAGCAAAAGAACTTGATGCATGTTGCTAATATTTTTTACGAAAAAATAAATAAATAGTAACATAACTTCTTGCTACCGTGCTTCCACTAATTTACTACCACAATACCGATGTCGTCCAGCGCAAGTGGTTGATTATGTGTGACAAATCTATAACTTCTAATGACTCTTCATTTTCTAATACATTGTAAAATTATATAATTATATAATATATAAAATATATAAATTAACATATATCTTCGGAGTCGGGGAATCCACGGGGACGGAGGATACTTTCCCAATCCGCGCCCCAAAGTGTTATCGGGGAAACTTTTCCCTCCATCCCCATCCCCACGGGGAAAAAAATCCCCAACTTCGAATCTCCGCACGGATATTCCCCACAGGGATCCCTATTAACAGATGCAATTGACATCCCTACACATAATTAGCCTATCTTTAAATTGACTTATTTGTTTTTATGTACTGACAAAAAAAAATTAAATAAAATGATATTTTTCATAATTTTTTAAAACTTATTTTATAAATTTACTATGATAAATTACAAATTTTATATAAATATAGGAGGGGGTCATTTCACACTCACTGGTGTCAAACATTAACTTTCACAAAGCATCTTATCTTTTTTTTAATTATTATTATTAATAATATAATGGCTATAATAAATTTAGTTTTAAATGAATATATCTTAACTTTTTAGATTAATTCTTTCTTATAATAAAATAAATTATTTTATCTTATGTAATGGCTATAATATATATATATATATATATATATATATATATATATATATATATATATATATATATATATATATATATATATATATATTATAATATAATTTATTTTATCTTTTATTATAAAAAATAATTTAATTAACTAATTTATAAACGTTTATTTTTAATAAATATTAATATTATAAGCTTACATATTTAAATAGGCTATTGATACATCAAATGTAACTCTTTTTACTCAAAATGTAACAATTTATAGGTATTAGTTAAATTTTACTCAAATTTGGGTTGATACTTTTTTTTAAAAAAAAATCACTGATATAATTTCTCTTTAAACGATTATAAACGTTGTAAATTACTTTGCTCATTTTCTATTAAATCTTTAATAAGTAAAGAATTTATTTTGACAAAAAATAAATCTTGAATTTATATTATAATAATATATTATGAATTATAATTGTGACAGTGATATGAATTAATCACATATAAAATTTTACATTTTATTTGAAAGAAAAATATATATTTTTAAATTAAGAGTGACATTTGTAATTTAATTTTGTAAATTTAAATAACTATAAAATATTTTTTGTTTTGTTTACATTTTATTTGAAAGAAAAATATATATTTTTAAATTAAGAGTGACATTCGTAATTTAATTTTGTAAATTTAAATAACTATAAAATTTTTTTTGTTTTGTTTTGATTCTCATGTCTTTTGTATACTTTTTTTATTTAAATATTTTACTTTAAGTTGTTAAATGTACGTATTTATTTTTAAAATTATTATCAAATAATTTTTTGATAAATTTATAAAAATATGTCTATTTTGTTAAACTTTAATTATCTCATGAATAAATGATTGAAAATGCTAGTTTCTATTAGCGTAATTATTTTTTAATTAATTATTTTAATTTTTAGTAATAGAATTGTAAAAAAAAAAATCATTTTAGCGTGATTAATTGAAAAACGAGTCTTTTTTCTAAACATAATTATTGTCGTTTTTACAATAATCTCTATGGTCACAATTGTAAAAGAAAAGACTAAACTATAATTTATTTTGCAAAAATTATATTCGCCTTTGCAAGGGTTAGAAGCCGTGACCTTCAATAGAGTAGAATTATTGTATTTAGGCTTTTAAAAAATAAAAATAATTTTTGGAAGGTGGCACATTGAATTATAAGATGCCGGCACAAATGAAGTACAAGGGTCAAATAAATAAAGAACAAATTTGTAGGGTCTGTTTTAATATATGTTCCGGACTGGCCCAATAACTAGGCATTGGCCCAATCCACTCCTGCATCCAGGACTGTCCAATAGTTTTGGCCCAACCAACTGGGGGCAGAGGAAGCCCTTTTCTCTGGCCCCTCTATCGAGGACACTCCTGCATCTGGCTCGAGGACACCGCACCCTCACCGACCTTGGCCTGACCCTCATCCGTTCCAGCAGCAAGACATCCGCTATGTTCCCCTGTCAGGGACTAATAGCCCTTTGCGCGCTTGGCACCTCTACCATTCAGAGTTACTCCTCTGTCCGCCTAACAGCTAGTTACGGGAAGCATCCCAGGATTCTTAATCATACTCCTAGAATCTTGGCAATCACGCGTTTTGGGCCTATATCCATGATCTAGCCCAAAATATGGACCAATGGCCAAGCGGTGGTGGACAATATAAAAACCTTCTCATTTGGGAGGATCAGATAATACATTTTCAAACTTTAGAAACATTCTTACATATTACTTCCACTTACTTGATCGTCGGAGTGTCCTGTAAGTACACCCCCATTTTCATCATCATTAAAAAACCAATAATTAAATATTTGTTTTAATTGATAAATATCAAGTTAATAAACCATAAATATCTACATCAAGCTTCTTAAAAAGTAGCTTCATAAATTGAAGGTTAATTAAAAACACGTATTAAAGACCCTTTTTTAATTCATTTATTCGACATTACTTAAAGATTTAAGTTTTATGATATTGTTTGGCAAAAGTAAGACTTTTTATCAAAAAAAATTCATAAACTCTTAGAGATGAAGATAACCAAACCTTCTTTTTGAACCTTCGGTATTGCTAATTGTACCTTTCTTTTTATTTTTGTTCATTGAGTAATTATTATTAAATTGATTATGATAATAAACGGAGTAACAAATTGTGAAACTTTCGTGAACAAAATAAAATAAATTGTGAAAGTACGTGATTAATTAATTACAAATTACTCTTATACAAAAATTAATCATAAAAAAAAATCACAAATTACAAATAGATTGAAAAACCAGATATTATTCATCCACCAATTTTGGTTAATAATGGAAAATACATGGAAGATACAGTTTAATTTGAAGATGATGAAGATGATGATGAAGATTGAAGATGTTGAGAAGTGAGAGATATCAAAGATTTCAGCTTCGCAACAGCAGCACTCTTATCGGGAGGACACTTCGACAGCGAAACATTGAAACAATCCAGCGCTTCCTCCAGCTTCCCGCCGGCCAAAGCTGCGCAACCCGCTCTGTACGATTCGTCCGCCGTGCGTGCGTCGTGTAACCGATCCACGTCGAGCACGGCGGTGGCGCGTGCGTATTCCAGATTTGAAATTGCAGAGTCGATCTCCGTCATTAGAGCCTCCGGCGTCGCGGCGATTATCTTGACGCCGTCGAATACGCTCCAGTGGTTCTTGCGTCCTTCTCGCGATCCCATGGTGGAGAACTATTGGGTGATTGATTGATTGGAAGTGATGATGATGATGATGAATTTGGAATGTGTCATTTGTTCAAGTTGAACGTGTGTCGCGAATTCGGTGATGAATGGAGCATGATTGATCGCTGTTTTTCTTTCTGACTATGGATTGCGCTCCTAACCCTAGGCACAACTCTTCATTTTTCTTTCAATTTTCTCAATATTTCTTCTTGGGACACGCATAATAAATTATACGAGTAAAGCTCAATTTTTTTATCGTGACTTATATGTAAATTTGTTAATTTAACCGACAAATTTTAATATTGTTATGAGTTAGCGACATGTTTAAAGGGGGATATTTGGTCGTCACTCCAAAGTCACTTCATCGGATGTTAAAAGATACAGTATAACTCGGTTAAGAAATCTCACACTAGATCCACACCATGAATTGTTATTTGTCATTAGAGGTCATCAGACAACCTCCCACATTTCAAGTCGAGAAGTAAGAGAAATTCATAATCGCCCCTCATATATGAGACATCTCACAGAAAATATGATGTATACTTTGAATCATAACTACATTTACTTTTGTAGTTCCACTCTCGTGTCGTAACAATAAAAATTTATCTTGCCTTGCAGCATCAAAACTCTACTACACCATTTCACCAAGCATTTATCACTTGTTAGTGCAACAGTGGTGTTGTATATGAAAAATGATTTATGATTCTTGCGAATTTCCTAAGTCAAATTCCTTTTGATTCAAAGTCACGAAACACAACACCAGTTACACTTAGGGGTGAGAACATGTCAGACCAACTAACAAAGGCATACGACCCAACCTACATATGCCTAGGTTTTTTTCTAGGCATATTTAACTAAAAAGGGTAGGTCTCAAGCCATAAAAAAAAATTAAGCCTATCACATCAGTTTATTTAAATAAATATAAATAATTTTTTTATTATTATATTGCATTTTGTACTTTGAATTAAAATACAAAATAATGAAAACATCTTACAAATAATGTCATAAGTTGTTTTCATAAGTTCAATTAACAAATAGTCGATAAGCTCAGATAAGTCAATGCAAATAATTTTTTTGTCTCATTGATCTTTTATTTTGTTAGCTTATTTAAATATTATTTGAATTGTTTATTTACATAGCCTAAATAAAATAGGCTTTTAACTTGGCTAACATGTCAACCAAGCTTTTGAAAAGGTCAAACTCAGTTCTAAAAATAAGCCTATGACATACTACATATTAGGCTTAGACTTTCGTTTTTTTTAGGAGACCATGCTTGGGTTTGGTAAAGCCTAACTTGACTCAGCCTATTCCCAACCCTGAAGATGGCCTTTGATTCAACCGCCAAAAATGATATAGCTTCTCCAACACCGTGATCGTCTCCTACCTTCGTCTTTGAAATCAGATGGTATCGGATCTTCTAGCAAGAAAGAGGCTCAATCATGAACTCCATTGAAATCGTCGACAACAATCAAAACATAAGAAGATAGACTTATTATAGGGTTTCGAGACCACAAGAAAGTTGATGTAACTATTAATGCTACACTTCAACTGGTTGTAACCTCTTCCATAACCAATCACTCAAGATCTGGGATCCCCATTGATGACGGAAACTAATGTGAGTTGATGTACCTCAGGGCTTTCATGGGATTAAAATGGTGCATACAAGATTTGAAGTTGTGTGAAAGCGAAAATCTTTTGCATTCAATGACTTCTTCACTCTTCCATGTGGAACCATAGATCTACCAATCTCTTTCAAAGAAGGTAAAAACAAGAGAACAGTGAAAGTATGCTTCCCCGCTATCCTTTGTGAGAGCGTCTACAACAGCATTCTAGGAAGATCGTTTATAGCGGCATCATACGCAGTGGCCTCCACAGTCTATTAGAAGATGAAATATCATAACAGTTAGCGTGAGCCAGTTATTATAGTGACCAATTTATGTGGAGTTTTCCTTATACATGAAACAATATTGAAGAAGCCCATCGTGGTCGTTTTCGTCGTCTATGAGAGGAAAAAAAGGTTCGTGAAGGAGTTGGCATGATCCACCTTGACTTAGAAAAGAAGAAATCCTACAGGGTGATTAACTTAGTATGTCATTGTGAATCATGATGAAATCCTTAAGGTCGGTTCTAGACGACGAGTTTGAAACCGTCCAACTTGATGATAACCAAGAACGATCGATTCGTATAGGTGATGATCTGCCAATCGCAACGAAGAAGAGGATTGTTGAGTGTCTTATATCCAATGCTGACATTTTCACAATCTCTTTTGACGAAATTTTTGGCATAGACTTGATCGTGGCATATGCCATCATGGAATATGGATCCTCCCACCGGATATTTGGCTCAATAAAGAAGGCGACAGTCCCCGGAGAAGGTTGAAGCAACCATGAAGATAGTTCAGGGCTTGATGATGCTAACTTTATCTTCTAAGTGAGATACACTAAATGGATCTCTAATATCATACTAGTCAAAAAGGCCTCGAAAAAGTGGAAAATAAGTGTTGGTTACACCAAACTCAATTGGGTGTGTCCCAAAGATTCATATCCACTTCCAAATATAGACAAGTTGGTAGATAATTCAGTTAGTTACAAACTCTTGTAATTCATGGGTGTGTGCTCTGAATATAACCAGTTACTCGTGCATGAGCTAGACATGGAGAAAATAACATTCATGACTGAGTGAGACAATTATCAATATGAGGTGATGCCTTTCGACTTGAAGAATGTGAGGGCAACATACTAGAGGATGATGAATAAAATCTTAAAGGTAGAATTAGGTAAAAACATTAGATGTTTTTATGGATGAAATAATCGTTAAGTCCAGCGATGAAGAACTACATGGTGATCATCTCACTAGTGAAGGGAAATTGTGATATAAGGCGTAGCGGAAAACAAATTTTGTCCTTTAGTGATCCTTACGAATGAGCTTGATCGGTGATGGAAACATTTTCCTCCTGTGGTGATTATAGTCTTTTACATAGAATCAAAGGAATGATCATGAGCGTTGAATGAAGAACAACGCCTCTACTTAGTCCACGCGAACAGAGTGCCTTCAGTCTCAGTATTAGCTACAACGAATGAGGCTTAGAGTGAGTGAGAGAAAGAAAATATGGTCAGGGTTTCACATATGGAATTTTCATGAAGTAAGAATGCTTTTGCACAAGGGTTCTATTAAAAGTTCCACTTAAGTGCACGTACACCATACCTTATGGTGTACTGCATATCACTTAAGCGTGTAATATCTTACCATATTCTGTATTCTACTTAAGTGCACAGTATTTTACGGTGTTCTTCAATTCACTTAAGTTCATCTTACCTTACGGTGTTCCTTATTTATTCCATATCTCATCAATATGTCCTTATATGTGTAATCCTGTAGGTTTCCGCGACGTTGGCAATTATACTAAATTACGCATTTAACATAATAAAAAGTGATCAGTATCTAGCAACATATCGCTGGTACCCAAGTCACGAAAATGTCATGTGATCTGACAAAACTTTTTTCTTGATAATAATTGTGTGTACAATTACCCTTTTACCCTAATGTCTATATTAAACACAATGCATAGATCATGTCACCCTTGTCCAGTTCAATATTGGGCATGTAGACATTTATCTTGTTACACATGATATTCCTTCTAGGTCACTCATGTCCCTCATCATGCTTTGTGGAGTACTCATCAACTATCTTTATGGTCATCCAGTTACAGACAATGTTTGATCATCAATAAAGTACTCGACTCTACATCTAAGGTTCATAGTGGTTTCAAGTTGAAGGGTGGTTGGTATACACCACTATTACCATGAGAATAACTTATGACACTTTGCATAATATACAATGTAGTACTTTCATAGAGGGTCAATCCAGTATAAATATTACTCCTAATATTCATACTTATGTTAAAACTTGTTAACTCCTTACCCATGATCCATGAGATGTGATCATCAGTCTATCTACATAATAGTGTAGCAGCCTGCCTAAAAATTTAATGTTTAGAGTCGCCACCTATTCTACCAAGGCGAATAGGAAACCTCGCGCAGTTAAGAGATCGGGGTAAGATACTATATTCAGGTCGAGGGAAGGTGTTAGGCAGCCTCAACCCTTTCCTATTGGCTTTGAATCTAAGGGTCAAGTTTTATGGCTAAAAGTTAAGGTTAATAGCTAAGGAATTGAATAGGGGAAAATGGAGATTTATGGGGGAGGGGACTCGCCTTGTTGCCAACTGCCTACGTACCTCCTTATGGAGGATCAGAGTCTACGTAGTTCGGGGACAGGGTTGTACGCCTTAGAATTTGGAATTTGATTTGATATGGTTGGAAATTGCATCAAAGGCTTTTTGAATGGCCTATGATAATCTGTAGTTTGGTACTAGGAATTTGAAAAGGTTTGGGAAGTGTTTTAGGATTTGGGCGTACAACCCTGATTTTAATATGTTACCGTTAGTTGTGATAATCAATAGGTTTGATTACCATGGCTAACGGATTGAAGGGAGGATTGCCAACCACTATAATCGATAGATTCGATTATCACGAATAGCAAATGTGTGTATTTTAAATAATTTAAATTATTTAATTGTTTTGGAAATTGAATTATTTTATTATTAACCGTCACAATCAATTGAGTTGATTAAAATGATTAATAAATTAGCGAAGGATTGTTAACTGTCCTAATCGATAGATTCGATTATAACCATTAACAAATTAATTGTATTTTAAATGGATTATTAATTATCGTTACTCCTCATAATCAATAGATTTGATTAAAAATAATAACGAATTGATAAAAATTGCTAATCATCGTAACCAATAGAATTGGTTAAAACCATTTAGCAAAATAAGCCTTATTTGAATTTATTATTTAATTAATTAAATAATTGATTATTAACCATCGCGACCGATTAATTCGATCAAAACGAATAATAAATAAAATCTTAATATTAATTTTATTATTAATTTAATTCAAAAATCAAATTATAATATAGTAAAATATATTAAGTTAATTATAATTATATTAATAATATAAACAAAATAATAAAAAAACCAGGCTTTTGTTGAATGTGGCTAGGCTGAGAATTCATAATATGCAAACAAAATTCAATGGAGATGCATGAATTATCGTAATCGAGTTCAAGTTTAAAGAGACTTACCTTGGCCTATATGGAGGTGATTCTGGGGGTGTTGGTGTAGTGCAACAATCCAGATAGCTTCAAGATGATCCAATGAACGTTTTGCGATCTTCACATCCCTTTGAAACGCCTTAATTCTTCAAAACCGATTTTCAAGTTCTTGATGAATTTTTGCTTCTTGAATATGGCTCCTTTTCCCAGAATTTCCAACCCCTAATGCATTGCCCTAAATTCTATACTTATAGTGGAGAATATTAGGTTAAATAATTGAATAAAATATTCATGATTTATGAAATTGAAAATTTGATTGAAACTTGAATTTAATCTTTCCAAATTTGATCAATATTGCTCCTTCTCTTTCCAATCTCTTTATGAATGAAAATTATATTGAAATATAGTGTAATTGCTGATTGGAATTGATCATTATGAGGCCTCTAATCAAATATTTGATTTTCACTTGATTTATTTGACTTTTAATCACCATTTAAATGAATAAAAACCATATAAAATCAAATAAAACCTAATAATTCGTGGCTTTGAGATTGGATTCCCTTGATGACTTGAGAAACAAGATTGGGCCATAAAAAGTTGGGTCCTTTTGCAAGAAAATCCATTTTGACCCTTATTTGCTTCATGCACCTCACCCAAAATTGACCAACTTTGACAAGGCATATCTCCCTCAATTTTTAAGCTATGGAAGAGTTCTAAGACTTTTTGGAAACCTCAAGATGTCCTCTATAAGCCACTTTGGAACATATTTTTCATTTGGAGATTTTATCTTGATGATATGCCCTTTGACAAAAAACTGCTTTTTGCGATCTTCTAGAAGGACCTGTAATGTTTTGAACCATATCTCTTGAATGAAGCATTTCTGGCCTTGGCTTGTGAAAGACAAAGTTGTAGAGAATCCAATTTCCTTCAAAATAGGCTTTGAGTGAGGAATTTCTAATAAAGTATGAGAGAGTTATGCCCAGTCAAAGTTGAGATGACTTTTCCTATAAAAAACCCTAATTTGAACCATTTGAACTTGTTCATTTCTGAGTTTCTATTGATGGATCCTGATCAACCTTTGATCAAATGATGGATATAACCTCACATACTTGATGTTGACCAAAAACTTGAAGTTTGACTGTACTTTGACTATAGTTGACTTTTTAGTCAACATAGTCGATTATTGATCATCTGAGCATTTGAATGGGAAATCCTTGGGATTGAAGTTTGATAATTGACATGGATATTTTGAGACACATGAGGTACCTTGAGGTTCATTTGAGGCCTCATAGATTCAAACACCTTTGATAAAATGCAAAACCCTAGTTTTGGATATGAGAGAGTGACTTGAGAAAACCTTAGAGCCTTGAGTCATTGGAGATGAAATGAAGAATCTTTGATTGAATATAGGAGGGCAAATTTTGGGGTATGACAAATAGTCTGAATACTTTAATGTTATTTCACTTCACAATAAAGCTCGACTACCGATACTTTAAGAATAGTATCCTTATGTTTAACGGGATCTCAGGATTACGTCGCACTTAACATTTCATTAAACGGACTAGGTATTCTAGGGACTTTATTATTTTGGAAAAACAAACATAATAAAGAAATGCTTTTTATTATTAAAAATAATTCGACACCAGTACCAAAAGTATTGGTCTTTAGAGCCTACACCAACAACTAGCATTTTCAAAAGAGTTCAGCAATACAACATGAGTCTTAATTCGAAAAAATGTACCTATGGGTCATAATCGACAAATTTTTTAGCTTTTACCTAATGAAAAGAGGCATAGAAGTGAATCCATACAGACATGATACAATCATCAAGATGGGAGCGCCAACAACGAATAAAAAGGTAATAAAGTTAAATGGGATATTGACATCCTTGAACATATTCATTTTCAAATCGGCTCAGCACACTTTGTCGTTTTATAAGTTGTTGAGGAAATAAGCACGCATCAAATGAACCTCAAAGTGCGAGCAAGTATAAGTATTTGTATCCTTAAAGACAACCATATCAACCCCACTAGTTCTATTCCGACCAATTGTCTAAAAGTTTTATTCTTTTATCTGGCTGTCTCCATTGAAGCATTTAGTGACTAGTTCTAGTCCGACCAATTGTCTAAAAGTTTTATTCTTTTATCTGGCTGTCTCCATTGAAGCATTTAGTGACGTATTCATTAGAGAGGTGAATTACACTCAGAGGCCAATGTATTTCATCTCTAAAGCCTTAGTCGAACTCGAAACATGTTACCAGAAGATAGAGGAGATAGTATTAGCACTCGTTGCCGCGTCCAAGGTGTGGTGATACCTTATAGTTCATGCCAATGTTGTTCGCATTGATCTGTCTCTAAAACAAGTACTCCACTAACCAGATTTGGTTGAACAGTCAACCAAGTGGTCCATTGAGATATCCAAATTTGACATCTCTTTCAAACCCAGGATTTGGTGTTCATGTCAGGATAGGAGTTCTCATTATCTAACTCATCTTAGTCTTTTAAAATTGAAAAAATTCAGAATTGGTTTGAACTTTGGGACTCGCATATATGAGTTTTATTGCCAAGTAGTTACAACAGCTACATTAGAATGTAAAATATATTGAAAAGAAAATACTTCTAGCCCCTCCTCGTCACATATATTCTCATCGTGCAAGCAAGTACACATGTATAAATAGATACATGGTTTGTAATAGAGAAATTAACAATGAATGGGAATGATCATCAACAATAACATCTTTAACATGAATTATAATATGAATATGAACTTAAAATCCAGAGATACAATGAATCATGATAGCTCACACAACAAAACAATTTCCTCATCAGTTAAGGGCGTGTTCGTTTCACATTTTAGTGAATACAAACGCAAAAATAACAATGTCCAAAACACTTCTAAAGACAACATCTGTTTCTATGATCAAACTCCGATTACACCGTCCAATAATCTAAAACTCATTGTTACACATGTATTAGGGGAAAAACTGATACAGATACACATGTATAAAGAATCCATTCTCATTGAAAATCCTTAACAATGAGACTCGGACTGTCGATAAACCGCACTTTGACAAAAATCATGTCCAATTTTTTTCCTTTACTCCCCATTTCAATAATCTATAATGGCAAAAAAATATGTTGAACAACAATAGCATAATCCACAAAGCATGACAAAGGCTTTGCCAAGGATAGCTTTGAGTGCCTGTAATCTACAAGGTAGCTTGGGCCTCGTGTTGACCGCGTTCTACTATACCGCTTTCTGTGCTGATTATTTACCTCAAGCACTAATAACTCCAGAGGCCCACGGAACAATCACTGGTGCAGATGGATGAGAATTTCGATACCATTCGGGATACCTATCCTTAAAATTTAGTTTTGGTTTCTCAGCCTGGATTCAGAATACAAATAGGTGTATATTAGCGAAGACGAAAACGAAAAAAACACAGTTCGGAAGGAAATTTTTTAAGGTAGAACTTACATATTTCAACCAGCATTCCTGATGTTTGTGCTTATAGACATCTGGTGAATGACATCCGAATTCTGATGGGCAATAAACCCAAATATTACATTTCTTATCACCTTCTTTGGCACGTTTAGCATGGTCCAAACAAGCTTGACAGCAATCAGCTGCACTATCTTTGTGGTGAGTCAGTCCCCATTTTACCGCAGAACCATCATAATCGGTATGAAGTTCGGGTTTGCACTCGTGTGGAAGGGCCCTGCCAGGAAGAACTTCCTCCTCTGGAGAAACGTATACTCGGTAAATACATAGAAGATTAACTTTAGCATGGAAAAATACGTGCACAATTCCATATTCCACTATACAATGCATGCGTGTTGAGTAGCTTGCAGATTCCGGCAAAAAACTATCACGGTGTCTTTTTCTACTAGATGAGATAAGATACACAAATCAAGTAACTGAACTATTACCTGAATCCTCTACGCCATCAGGTTTGTCATTATGCTCTTCGTTCGTAACTTCAACAGGTATCCAAAGGCCAATTTCTTCGGCAAGCACGGCCCAATCAGACTCCAAAGCTTTTACGAGCATCCCTAATATTAAGTTGAAATAAATATTAGGTATAAATAATGTGTCAAAGATTTGTTAATTGTTAAGCATTCAAACTTTGCAAAAGCGCAAAAAGAAATCGTTGTACACTCCATACCTGCCTCTTCACGAGAAATGGTAGAGTTGGAAATCCGTCCCACAGAAACCAATTTAACTTCTTCCAATTTTTGTTGGCGCCATTTTTCAATCGCTTCTGTATAGAATGAATGAGTAAAATATTAAAAATACGCAATAAAATATCTTCCAGCTTACACAAAATTACCATTTACGTAACACTGCAAACGTTAGTGTCAAATAAATGAATGACTAATAGTGCAAAAGATGGGGCTCCTTCTAACACAAATCCGGTCACACATACGAATGACATTAAAAAAAAAAATATTATTGTTGTCTATGCTGTGGGATACCCTAGGAAATCAAAAGAGATTTCTACGCATTTGACGCTGAGAGGACAATGATTTTGGAACAGGTTAACTTGTAGAAATCCACATGCTAAAGGAATCATTGGAAGCTTCAACTAGAAATCAAAAAGCCAGGTTCATCGACTTGAAGTTCGAGATAATGCCAAACCCCCTCCCATATTCATAATTTTACAGATGCTAGATGCATTTCTTGGTTTCTAACTCTATTTGTTAATGATAATTTCAAACTTTCACTTTATTATTATTATATATTTCATGAACACATTACTTAAATTTTACGGTGAATCATAAGCAATGTCAAACTTTTAATTTACACGTTGATAAAAAAACTTTATTAGTGTAAATATTTCAGTGCCCTAGATAAATTAAACATGAAAACATTAAATAATATTGTCCTATCATAAATCAGAAACATAACAAGCGTTTTAGACAGTTGTGATGAAAAATTCGTATCAGTCCTACACACCATACTATAATATGAGAACGGCTAAATTATAATTCTGAATTACATATTCATAACCAATGAGAAAAAGTGAAATGTGTTTAGTATGTGCTCCAGAAATATGCCGCGAGATAGCACAATGACGGATCAAAGGAAGGATGAAAACATAGGATGGAAGAAAGAGATGGTGAATATTATCAGCAGAGGATGATGGTGGTGGCCACTTTCAAAACACTTTAACACTCAACTCAATCTATGATTGAGGTGGGTGAGATTCATACTGAGATGTACCTGAATGCAAGGCAAACTACTCCATTTTATAGCCTTGTTGGCTATGATGATTGCTACATAACTGTTTATGTTATTCATTGTTGTTAATATTCGTAGGCTTGAGGACCAAATTGGTAGAGATCCCACATGGTTAGGTATGGACTTCAATAGACTACAAGTCTAATCCAGAACAGATGCCCTCGAGTCAGCTGCTCATGCGGAAGCAACTGATAAACAAGACTGACTTCTAAAAGGGTAGCGACCAACAAAGTTAATCAAGGTCTACAGCCTACAAGACTGTCAATGTACACAACACACAGAATGCTTTTCATTGTCTTCTACTTTGTGTAAAGTTGTCTAGTGGTCTGTTGGGTTGTTGGACCCACATACTAAAGGCAAGGTCAAGAGAAGCTAAACAATATTGTCTCTTGGAGGCATCTATTCTTGACTAGATTTGGAGTCCCGAAAAGCCCAAATCAGACCACATGGGAGTCCCCCAATATGAACCTCAAGCCTGAGATAGTTATATACAATAAAGACTAACTGAAAAAAGTTACATAGCAATCATGGCAAACAAGGATATAAAATGTTACAGTTTGCCTCACATTCAGGTACGTCACATTCTAAATCTCACACCCAGATCTACTTTTGCTTAGCTTCCCTTCTACTACAGTTCAATTTTATTAAACTTCTCCGTACTTAGAATTTGATCTTTGGACTTAACTCAACCCCACAAAACTAAATTGTAATAAGAGGACTATCAAATTTTATAATGCGATGTGGGATCTCAACATGCCCAGAATTGGACATCTGGAAGGTGAACAAATGCAGGTAATCCAATAACAACACCTCCCCACGCCTAGGATTGGACTTTCAGAGCATGGTCAAAAACAGGATTGGATATCATTTAAGAGTTTGGACTTTAGGCCTAACTCAACACCACAAAACTGGTTGTGAGGTGATAACTATTCGAGTCGTATAAGGACTACTTTGACCATAAGATCTATGGTAAATGTGGATTGCAAACAGCACACTAATATTTATTTATTTTTCATAATTCAACTAAAACATAAAGAAAGCCAAATTTTTAAGTATTTCAGTCTCGCATACAATCCAAATGAATTAAGCCAACTTCTAATAGTAAACATTTCTTTTCAAAGTTATATAAAGTGATCCTCAAGAGGGATATACCAAGGAATAGTTTAGTTCAATGAAACTATGCTTTCTAGATATTTGAATCAGGACCAAATCAACTAACAGTAATACTATCCATAGAAAGAAAGGACATCAAATCAAAGGAATTTCCTCAAAAATCATTAGAAAAACAGATTGACAAGTATGCTTCTAATTGCGACTTGACCCTAAGACATACTTAAAGCAACTGTTCTATCCAATTATGCTTGAAAACAACAGGTTGACCCTCGAAGAAAATTGAACAGCCAGCAAGCAACAGCTACATAAATATAAAACTAGTTCAGTAGTTCACGTATCTAAGAATACATTATATCTAAACAAGTTCATGTATGTTTCGAACCTTATAACTA
The DNA here is from genome assembly GCF_029867415.1 of Vicia villosa. Classification (NCBI taxonomy): domain Eukaryota; kingdom Viridiplantae; phylum Streptophyta; class Magnoliopsida; order Fabales; family Fabaceae; genus Vicia; species Vicia villosa. Next base: position 192,328,383 of record NC_081183.1, on the reverse strand, counting down.
TGGATCAGTTAGGTAACAGTTCAGGAGACAAGGACATATAAAAAATCAATCTTCCAAGGGTCAATGGCATGTTAGTATGAAATCCTGATCTCATTGCTAAATATCATGATGTCATTAATTATAACTAGTGTTGTTGAATTGCGGTTGTAGAGACGCTTGTAGCATAGCAGAATTTGAACAAATCACTATTGTTCCGCGGTGTGCTACTTCGTACAAATATTGTCAAATAGTGGCTATGGCGGTGATATAGCACTGTTGGGTAGCAGAATTTGAACCATCCGCTATCAACAATTGACAACAATGTTCCAACACCAATTCAAATATATAAGATTCCAATCAAGTTCATAATGGACATATTTCACATATACTTCTCTATAAAAAACCAAGTTGGCCATGTAAGTAAAACTTGATAAACAAGTAACAGTTAACTGTCTACTTTCCCATCTCCTACAAATGAAATTGATAGCTTCAAGTCCAACCATCTCATAGTCCCATTTGTTAACTCAAGTTTTTAAGTAAAGATTGTAGTTATATATGAAAATATAAGAACCTTTTTAGTCATTAATCGTTGAAGGAATAATCTATCCGCATAAACGTACCTCGCTCCTTAGCAATGACCTGGGAGTGAGATTCATTAGTGCTTCTGCTAGTCAAACTCACTAGTCTCTGCAAAACCTCATCAATTATCTTCTGTTTCAAGTGCTGAGGCAACTCAACCTCCTTATTTTGGCTTGAAAACTCCCCTTTTAATTCCTTCACCTTTTTTCACAAAATATTCATAACATCAATCAACAAACTTAAATCCATCTTAACAATAAGTAATTACTTCTTCCTCGTACTTACCCATTTCATTAACTCCACCGGTTTGTACGATTTCCTAATTCGATCCGACTCTTCCATTTTCCGAATCTGATCCGGTTTATACACTACAACTGAAAAGACTTGGTTAGAAACATGCAAAACCATAATCTTTTCATTTTCAGGTGTTTCAAAAACTAATCATAAAACTTAAAAACACAAACTTTTTTATACCCTTTAGTTGCAAAAACACAAAACATAAACATAGACATAAAGAGAAGCATAAAGAGAATAAATCATAAACAGAAGCATAAAATAGACATTTTGGGGTTTTACAAAAACTAATCATAAAACTTAAAAACACAAACTTTTTTATACCCTTTAGAACAAAAACACAAAACATAAACATAAACATAAAAGACACGAGAACTTACTGTTTCTTCCAACACTTCCAGAGTAGATATAAAGAGAAGCATAAAGAGAACGAAGACAATAGAGAGCAATGGCAATGTTGAAAAGACAAACTAAGATAGTGATTTTCTTGTAAGAACAAACCCACTTTCCACCTCCTCTAGATTGAAGTTGAATCCCCCACTCACTTCTTGCCATGTCCCTTCTCTTCTTCTTGTTTTCACTTTTATCTTCATTCCACCATTGCCCTTGTTTCTCTTTCTCTTTCTAACACCAAAAAGGTTCCAACTTTAACCTTAAGTGTTGCTTGTGACCCCAAAATAGATCGATCCAAAAAATGGGACAAAAACCCCAAATTTGGATTTGCTAGATTCTTTCTTCCTCGTGGGAATCGAAAAAGTGGAATTGGAAAGTTGGTGTGTGTGAGGTTGTTGCGTGAGAGTGGTGGGATTGGTTGGATTAACTGATCAGTTTGGTGGTTCGTTTCGCCATTAATGGTGGACCTGCTGCTTCTGCTAAAATGCGCTTGGACTTTACTTCCTTTTTTTTTCTTATAAGTGTCATAAATTAATGAAAGATAGTGCTATAAAAGAAATTTAATAAACAATTAATTTATCAAACTAATCATTAAGATATGTCTAATAATTTGAGAGATCTCTCCCATTTGACAATTGTATTAAGTTTCTTTTAATTTTTATATTTGAAAGATAAAAATGAATAAATAGGATTGCTAGGTATTAATGTAATTTAAAGAGAAAATTTAAATATTATTACTATTTTCTAAGAATTAAAAGGAACAAGTGCACAAAATTTACACACTCATCCACTAATTTTATATTGTCAAGTCATCAATATGTCATGTTATTAACTTTTTTTTTAATAAAAAATAATAGTTTAATTAGATACATAATAGTGACTGGTTTATAATATATCACCTATTTTCTCGTTTTCTAATAGAAATAGAGAAAAAAGAGTATATAGTAACAGTGTTTTAATATAACATGGCAGAATATTATAATTCTATTAGATAATAGTATAAAACTAATTTAAGTGCACTACATCTAACCTCATAGAAATATAATAATTTTATAAATATTTTACATATAAACAATTTCTTCTTATTTTCATTTTCTAGCCAATATTTAAATTTTTTTGTTATATTCTTATTGAAAAATAGTAAAAACCAATATTTAAGGAATAAAATCTATGTCTTTTCCTTATATTTATACTACTATTAGATAAAAATTAATTATATTATAAGATTTTTATTATTATTAATTATTATTGTTTTAACAAATAATTGATTAATTTTTACAAAAATATTTAGTTAAATTTTAAGATTTTGATTTAATAAAAAAATTGATCTGTAATTTTAATTTATGCATTTGAATTTCAATAGTCTCTTCAAAACAAAATAAATATAATAAACTTTTATTCAGAAATATTCTCTAAACGGTGTTATTTTATATATCTTGTATTTAGATCTGTGTTTTAAAAATTGAATAGAAGATGCCATTGATTTGGTTTGATTGCTAAATTAGATAAGCTATTTAAGTAGTGGGAGCCGATCAAAATTTATTTAAACCGGTAAAAATTAGAGAATCGGCAATTTTAAAAAATCGACGATTTAAATGCTAGTTTGTTTTCCTTAGTCAAAAGGACGTCGTTTTTTCGATAAAAATCAGGTATTCTTTGCGCGCAACATCAAAGACTAATCTCTCGAGGCAGAGAGGACTACAATGGGCAGCAAAGCTCTCCCTCAAGAGATTTGACATAATTGTATGCCTAGGGCTGGGTTCGAACCTTTAACCTTTTGTTAAGCTAGAAGAGATCTCTTACCATCTCATTCAAATGCTTTTAGGTAAAAAAACGCGTCATTTTGATAATTTTTAGGAGAAAAAAATTAAAAAGAAAAATATAAGAAATGAAATATTCTTATACATTCCTTCTTCGCATTTGCACTCTTTTTTTCTTTACAAACCTAATTCATCAAAAACGTTCACTCAGCCAGCTACGCCGTCGTGATTCTTCTCATGGTTCGTGATTCACGCCCAAATTCTTAAATCAAATGTTAGCAAAGTTTTATCCTGGTTAGAAAACTCATGCCCAAATTCTCAAATTGCATTTCTGTAAAAAAGCTTGTCGTGAAGAAAAGTTTGGTAAGTGTAACTGAGTTTGTAGTATTTATTTTGAACTTCTGCGGTGAGTTCATTGTTAAGTAGTATTTATCTTACAACAATAGTATCTACCATTTTTTCATATATACTATTTTATATAGAGTTTATTGTGGAGAGTTCGTTGTTAATAATTAGTATATGGTACACTTCTATAGAGAGTTCATTGTTAATTAGTATCATTGTTAATTGGTATTTATATTTCATATATATCTTTTTTCTTTTTGAATTATTACATTTTACAATATCAATATCTATGTTTTTTTTCTTGTGAACATGAAAGAGAAAAATAAATAATGTTTAATATATTATATATTATTATACAAATACTTTGAACAAGACAAATAGGTTAAATGGCATCTTCTGCAATACTATCATCACAACCACCATCACAAAAAATCTTTTCAACTCAAGATTTAGTTCAAAAGAATTTTAAGAGAAAGAATGATATAGCTTTGACACATTCTAAATTATTAGGGAAAAATCTCTTGACTGTATCTATTATGGCAAAAAAAATTGGTGGATGTGAAATTCATAGGGTAAAACAACACTTGGTTGGAGTAGTAAGGGATGTTGAACTTTGTAAGGACTTGCTTGTAAAAAATTTGTTTTTAGGTGGAACAAAATTTTAATGAGCGGAGCAAAAAAAAACTTCATATGTGGTTTAAAGTGACTCATTTACTGCATATGTTGGGGTAAATTGCAAGTACAGTCAAACCCACAAATCGGTACATCTAAAAAGGGACAAAATGATACTCGCATTAGTACTTGTTTTTTTACTCATTACAATTATGGGAGCTCAACCAACTTTTAAAAAAGTGTGATGTAAAGTAAAAAAGTGGTAGAAAAGTGTGATGCAAAGTAAAGAAGTGGTAGAAAAATGTGATCTTGCTATTGCAAAGTGGTTTATTGATGCATCTATTCCTTTCTATGCTGCAAATTCCGCTTATTTTCAACCCAGAGTTGATGTTCTTTGTTGCATGAGCGTTGGATATAAAGTTCCTACTGTGCATGTCCTTCATGGTAATTTATTAAATTAGTGGGTTGATGATGTGAAAAATAGATATAGCAATATCGTTCTATTTAGAATATTACATGTTGTACTCTTCTGGTAGATGAGTGGACTGGTCGATGCATGAGAACTCTTATCAAATTTTTAGTTTATTGCCCCAAAGAAACTGTTTTCATAAAGATGCACTAAAAGCCATGGTAACATCCAAAGAATAGACAACCACAAGTTATTTCAAAGATGTCGAGGTAAATCAATTTGTGGAACAAGTCTTAGCCTTACGTTGTTGGTCTACATGTGTTGACACGGTGAAAATCACAAAACCACTTGTACGTGTGTTACATATTGTTGATGGTGAAGATAAATTGGCTATGGGATATCTCTACCGAGCTATGTATAAAGCAAGAGAGGAGATTTAGAAGAGGTTTAAAAGAAATAAGTTGAACGTGGAGTCTTATTTGAAGATCTTTGATAATCGTTGGGAAGTACAACTTTGCAAAAATCATCATGCTGTTGGTTATTAGTTAGGTCTATATTGTAGATTCGCCACCCAAGGCCTTTTGGATGTCATTGAAAAGTGTGGTTATGATAGTAAGGACTTGCAAACTAAATTAACTAGTGAGATGAGATCATCAAAAGTTATGATGGTAGTTTTGGAAGGACAACAACCGTAAAAAATCGAGATGAAATGTATCCCGGTAAAATTAGTTGACAATCCTTATGTATTTTAGTACATTGTCAATATGTATTTTAAAACGGTTTTTAATTTTATCACATGTATTATTCTATATCAATGGTGGGAAACTTATGGAACCAAAGCATCCAATTTGCAAAAGTCGGCTATTTAGGTTTTAAGTCAAACTTGTAGTGTCTTTGGTTGCAAACAAAATTGGAGTGTGTTTAAGCACATTCCTAAAAAAAAATAGGTTGAAGCATAAAAAACTTAATGACATTGTCTTTGTTTGTTACAACTTAAGGCTACAAAATAGGTATTGCAATGATTATGATCTTTTATCTAATAATTTATATTGTGTATGATTTATAGTGCATATGAAGTTTTTTCCCTATAACATGCAAATACAATAATGTTTATCAATCTGATTGTGTTTGTAAACTGCCTTTTATGTTTTCAAACGTAGGTTGCATTAAGTGGCAAATAATATTTTGTTGTGCATAATATTTTGTTGTGCATAAGTAAGTGGCAATAAGTGTCTTTTAAGTGTTCAACCTGATTGTTATGAGCTGAAATATTGAATATATATATATGGAATTATTTGTGTTTGGATTATGATATATGTTTTCAAATAATATTTTGTTGTACATAAACTCGACATGAATCTTGGTTTGTTTAGCATATAATAAAATGTTGTGAAAATTTAAGGTTCAATCCACACCAAGAAATTTGATGTGTGGAACAAAGAACAACGACAATCAGACAAATGACTTTAAGCAATAAAAAAAAATAATAATAAAAAGTAAGAACACTGAAATTTATTTACCCAATTTGATCAAATTAATCTACATATAGGGGAGATAACAACTATCACATTCATTATACTTTCAAATGGCTGAGAGATTTGCAAGTAAGTCAAAGAGAGATGTAGCTCTGCATGCGAAGTCAAGAAAAGAAAGTAAATGAAAATGGTTCGAGTGTAAAGGTATATGAGGCAACAACAATTTGTCTGGTAGAGGAAACCAAAAAGAGGAAATATCGTCGAATCAGATTATATTTCCAAACCAGAGAAACCACATAGGTGGTGGTGCAGGTAGATGAAGAGGTGGTGGAAGAAAACCTGACAAGAGTCACATTCAGTGGTACAATTTTCAAAAGTATTGTCATTATTCAAGTGATTGTCCTGAAAAATAAAAGAATCAAGAAAATGATATAAGGCTTTCAAAATACGAAGAAAAAGAGATGTTGATGATGGTCATAACAAGAGGTGAAGAGAGATTGAAGGACCAATGGTACTTGGACTCGTGATGCTCATCACACATAATTGGAATGAAACATTGGTTTGTCAGCATGAGTCCCTTGATGAAGAACAATGTGAAATTCTCAAATGACAATACTATATAAGCTGAAGGTGTGGGTGATGTTCTGATTATGAGAAAAAATGGCAAAAGGTCAGTAATTCCAAATGTATTGTACATATCATGCATGAAAAGAAATTTGCTCAGCACATGGCAACTGATTAAGAAGAATTACAAAGTGTCAATCAAAGATAAAATGATGAGAGTTCTCAACTCAGTTGGTAGATTAATCTCAAAGGCTCTAATGTCTTAGAACATAACCTTCAAGATTAAACTTAATGTGATGAAGCACACGTGTCTGACAACTGCAATTAGTAGAGATGAACGGTTATGGCAATACAGACTTGGACATCTCAATTTCAATGCCATCAGAAATTTGAATAGAGGAAATATGGTTTCAGGGTTACCATAAATCGACATTCCAAATGAAGTATCAAAGCAACACAAAAATAACTTTAGCAAGGATACATGAAGTAAGTCGAAGGCAATTCTTGAATTCATATATTATGATGTGTGTGTTTATGTCTAGGTCGATTCAACTGGAGGTAACAAATACTTTGTCACATTCATAGATGATTTCAATCGAAAACCTTGGACTTACATGATCAAGAATAAAAGTGAAGTGATTAAGGTATTTGTCGAGTTTAAATCTATAGTCGAGAGGCAAAATGGTCAAAAGCTCAAGACTCCGAGGACTGATGGTGGTGGAGAATATGTGTTGAAATATTTCGATGCATTATGTGAAAAAGAATGGATTGTGCCTAAGGTGGTTCCCCTTACACTCCACAACAAAATGAAACTACAGAAAGAAAGAATAAAACCATCTTGAGCATGGTGAGGAGTATGTTGAAAGGCAAACATTTATCTAAAGAATTATGGCGTGAAGTTGTGTCGATAATAACATACATCCTAAATAGATGTCTAACGAAGAAGCTAGAAGGAACCACAACAAAAAATGTTGGTCTAGTGTCATGCCTAAGTTTAGTCATCTAAAGGTATTTGGATCTATAGCACATATACATGTGCGTGATTAGTTGAGAAAAAAAACTTAATGACAAGTCGAGTTCAATGATCCTAATAGGATATCATTTGACTGGTAGATATAAATAGTTTGACATAGTAAACAAGCAAGTTATGATCAGTTAGGGCGTGTTCATATATTAACTTAAGGAATGGGACTAGACAAAAAGTGTCAAGAAGGATTTAGTATGAATCTTATGTGAAAAACCAACTAGTGAAGTCGAAAGAGAAGTTCGACAAGAAGAAGTCAGAGGTCAAGCAGGCACAAGCAGACCTCAAAGAACAAGAAACTTGCTCGCAAGGTTAGAGGAATGTGTGATTACATCAAATGATGTGGCCGATGACAAAGGTGAACTTGTTCATGATGCTTTCTATGCAGATGCATGTCCAGGCAATCTAATTGGGACATTGAAGGACTCAAAGTGGATGAAAGCGATGAATGAGAAACTGAAGTCCATCGAAGTCAACAACACTTGGTCACTAGTCGAATTGCCACAAGGCAAAAAGGCAATCAATGTGAAGTGGGTATACAAGGTGAAGCTGAATCCCGAAGGAAAAGTAACTCGACACAAGACAAGACTTGTGGCAAAAGGATTTCTTTAGAAAGAAGGAATCGACTTCGACGAAGGTTTTGCACCATTTGCTAGGATTAAAACAATCAAGTTTGTTGTAGGTCTAGCAAATATGAAAAATTGTTATATTTGTCAGCTAGATGTGAAATGTGAATTTCTAAATGACCCCTTAGATGAAGAAGTTCATGTTGCACAAACAATTGGGTTTGTGAAACAAGGCCAAGAAAGTAAGATATACATACTGTATAAAGCCTTGTATGGACTTAAACAGACTTCAAAAGCTTAAAATAAGAAGATAGATAGTTTCCTAAAAGAGAAGGAATTTGTGAAGTGCACAACTAAGTATGAAGTATACGTTAGAAGAAGAAGAAGAAGAAGAAGAAGTGCGCTACTTATATTGTGTCTCTATGTCGATGACTTGTTAATAACTGGTAGCTGCAAGAAAGAGATCAAAGACTTTAAAGGTGATCTCAACAAGGAGTTTGAAATGTCGGATTTCATTTTTAATTTTGATTTGGTTTGAGTTCAGTTTCAGTTCGATTCGATTTCAAGTTTAGTTCTAAATTTATTTGTGCATTATGGTGTGATTTACTAACCAAACATAACGGTTCAATTATTTTAACTTCGACTTGATTCGATTCAACGTTTCGATTCAGTTTTTAGATTTTTTGAACAACCCTACTCACCAATTTATATAGTTTATAATTTTTAAGTTAATTTTCCTATTCTTTCTTCATCTTCGTGAGTTTATTTTCGGTTCATTTAGTTTAAATAGTCATTGACCACAAGAAAAACCCAAACCGGTTTATTTATTAGACCGGGTTATCCTAAACCAACCCAATGAAAAAATGGCGGGAAAATCATCTAGAGTGGTACTAGGGCACAACAACAGTAGTTAGAAGTTAGAACTGCTAGCAGTTTAATCTTGTAATTCAAAACGCAGCTCCATTAATTCGCCACCGTACCCTCACCGGAGCACCGTGGTTGCACCCTCGCCGGAGAAGCCAGAATCAATTTTTTCAAAACTTTGTGTTTAACTTTATTTTCGAATATTTTCAAAGGTATGGTATGAACTTTCGATGATAAATTTGCATTTTGTTTTCAATGTTGCTTAATTATTTTGGTTTAATTGAAAGATGAACAACAATGAAAATTGGGAGGAGGAAGAGGAAGACGAAGAAGAGGATTTGGAATTTTCCAGAAATTATTTTCTAGCAAAGGAAGTTCAATCTACGGTAAAGAAATCAAAGCGCAAGATTACTGACATCGATGTTGTTGATGAACAGGTACCAATTGATGAATGAAAATGAACTTGATTCTCTCGAATTTTTCTGCTTATATTTTACCTTTTGATTTCTTATGTGAGTAGGAACTTAGGGAAGCTGCATTGCATATTCAACCTAAGCATGAGAATGAGATTGCTCGGTTAATGGATTCTTATGCAGCTATGTATCCTGAATGGCTTCTCTCCTTAAGGTACACTTGTCATCCTTACCATGTTTTAAAAAAAGTCGGTGACCGCGAAAACAGTCGCGACAAATCAGTATCGGCATGTGACGAGACCAATACCCTTATTCTTTTTTTTTTTTTATGTTAAAGAACAAATTGTGGTTAATTCACACTGCGACTACCGCAATCAGTGTTGCGACACTTGTATGGCTGTACCGACGGAAATTGCAAAAGCCTTTACGCGACCGTAACGCGACCACTACCGTTTTTTAAAAATCTTAGAGGGCTTTTGAGGTGAGAGATATGTTAAGTGCTTGTATAACAGATTAGAAATTATACTATATTATATCATATGCAATTAAATTCAGTTAGTATCATACATTTGAAAACCAATTTGGATTAATGTTTGTTTCTATTAAGTATGGATCATATTCTCGGATATATGGATATACACTCGAGCTTAGCGTAGCGAGCAGCTGGAACTTAAACTGGACAGTATTTAAACAAAGCTTCGTACTCTGAAACTAATTCATTGCATGATAGGAAAGTGCAGTGGCCACTATATTGTCGGAGATGTAGGCATAATTGACTGAACTTTGTGATCAATCAATGTGTTCTTGTGCGTTGATTTATTTGCTTTAGAGCCAGATTTGCTATTAAAAGAAATTGTTTCCACAAAGAGAGGGATGGAGAAAGTAGACAGAACATACTCGAATTTCCCAGTCGGAAAGATGGGTTCTTTTCTCGTCTTACATTTCTCATCGCGGAAAAATAATAATATTGAAAACATTTTCAACCCGCCAACCCTTTCCTTTGTAATCCAAATCTATCCGGAGCGAGTCTCCCAGAGAGGCAAGTGAAGTTGGTGAGTCATATGATGGGCAACCATCTCCTGGTTCGGAACTGTTAGTTAGTACTCCCTTGTGGGGTGGACCTTTCACTCTTGAATATAGAATTTGAGATGGATGGAGTAAAATGTAATCAGAGGTAAAGCGAAGTATGCTCTTCCCGAGAGTTTATTAAAATGAGTAAAGACAACGTATGTATCATAAACTATTTCTGTAAGCCCTTCAAACTATAATATGAGATCAGTCCAAATAAGCTATTAAAATTTATAATGCCATTTTTTTTAACTATTAATTGCTGTATAGTGTATTTTAGCTTGTTGAATAATTTTATATTTTTTAAAAGTCAATTTATCTACCATGGAAATATTGTGACCTTCACTTTTTTCCGAATGAGTCAGCTGTGGCTTTGCTCTTCTAATGTATGGCTTTGGGTCTAAGAAGGCTTTGATTGAAGACTTTGCTTCAAAGACATTGACCGAATATTCTGTAGTTGTCATTAATGGGTATCTTCAAACCATTAACTTAAAACAGGTTTGTTTTCCAACTAAGATCTTGCACTCCACAGAAGCGTGTAATTATACTTTGTTGGTAGTGAAAAGTAGAGGCAGCATCGTAGACAAGTGAATGTATTAGTGAAGGATCGCGAGCGTGCTAACATTTATTTTTTTCTTTCAATATATTAGGTTCTAATAACTTTAGCTGAACTTCTATGCGATCAAGTGAAAGCTAAACGAAAGGTTTCCAGCCGGCAGCTCAACTCTCAATCTATAGAAGATCTTCTTACATTTTTGTATGAAGTGGAAGTAGAGGACAAGGATTGTTTTGTTTGTGTAGTCATTCACAATATTGATGGACCAGGATTAAGAGACTCTGAAACCCAACAATATCTCGCCCGACTGGCTTCTTGTACCCATATTCGTATGGTTGCCTCTATTGACCATGTTAATGCTCCCCTGTGTAAGTTTATTTCATACCGTCAAATTATCCCGTGATTATAATACTTGTAAATTGTTAGTGCAGTCAGTATTGCCATAATTTAGATATGCCTTGACGTTATGTTTGCTTGAATTTTTTTCTGCATGTTTAAATTAGTTTATTAACATCTGCTGGAGATTTATTTTGAGTGTTTGAACTTTGAACTGTGACTAGGAGCTCAAATAGTTTAACTTATAATTAATGTGGATATATCAATTAGTTCATTGTTAATTCAAGATAAAAAAAAGTATAAAGGCCTTTTTAAAACATATTATTGAACTTTTGTTTGATTTCTGCTGCTTATTGGTATCACCCTTTTTGAAAGTTGAAGAGCCTAAACTTTTCTTGGTCTTGAACATAAATTTACTACTATATTATTTATTCACAGTTCTGTTTTACAGTTGTTTATAGGATAGAAATGAATAAAACTAGAACCGATTGCATTAGACAAATGGAGTGGCACATATTGAGCAAAAGGTGGTAGAATGACATCTATAAGCTAGTTTGGTCAAGTGAGCAAAGACCGATAATAAGAATTAATCAAATGAAAAATATACTGCACTATAAGATGTAGAAAACAAATAAGAAAACAGCTAAATTATTAAAAATGACTTGGATCTAAGTGGTTGATCCCACCCAAGAGTCGGTGTTGATAAAACATATTGGTATCATTTAATCTATGTTGGAGTAGAGAAATGACTCTTGTAGCAGTAGGGATAAAAATGAAGTATATCATGTGACTATATGAAGGATTTTTGTTGCCTCTGCCTATTGCTTAACAGTTACATCTTCTGTTGGCAGTTTGGGACAAGAATATGGCTCACACACAGTTCAATTGGTGCTGGCACCATGTTCCTACATTTGCCCCATATAAGGTTGAAGGCATGTTCTATCCTTTGATTCTCGCACACGGCAGTGCCAGCCAAAGTGTCAAAACAGCTTCAATAGTTTTGCAAAGTTTGACACCCAACGCCCAGAGTGTATTCAAAGTTCTTGCTGAATATCAAATTTCTCATCCCGATGAAGGCAAGTTTCTATAATTTTACTTAAATATCATATTTCCGTTATTTTCGTATATACGTTTTCTTAACTGTTTTTATCCCTCCAGGAATGCCAATCAGTGACCTCTACTCAGTCTGTCGTGAACGTTTCTTAGTTAGCAGCCAGGTTACCCTTAATTCTCATTTGACGGAATTTAAAGACCACGAGCTCGTCAAAACCAAGAGGCATTCTGACGGTCAAGATTGCTTGCACATCCCTCTAACAACAGAAGCACTTCAAAAGGTTCTACTCGAGATCAGTTAGTACAGGGGATCATGAGAGCAAGCAAATTAGTTTATATAGTCATTTTCCAAAAATCGATGAAGCAAATTTTAGTCACTTAATTAAGTTTTGTTCTTGATCTGGAAAAAATGTTTTGATCATCAAATTCTACTTATATTCGAAGAAATAGGGACAGGCCCCCCCTCTCAAGCTGATAGGATGGGCCATTATGTCAAGAGAAATAGATACCAAATGTTTATCAATCTAAATTACATAACATGGGTGTATGTTATATCATTAATGAATAGTTTACAATTGTTGTTGACAAGGTCACACCAATAATAATTAATTAGTGAAACATAATCACCATTTTCATGGATATACAAGTATAATAACTAGATTGTAGTTAGAATAATATTTAGTATATAGCGCAAGTAATGGGGTGATGTGAGTTGTGCTGGAGAATACGCGTATTTGAAAGTTTATTGTTTGAAGGCCACACTCAGTTGATAAAGATGAATATGTTTACAGCTTGCAAAAAACATGTACAACTTTATGTTGTCTGGCTTGACTAGTTGGTTGAGCATCTAATACGCTAAAAGAATTCTTAATTGATAATGTAAAGAATAATATCATATTGTTGGGGTCTACTCTTTTACATATATAAGTGAGGCTTAAGCCATTGAGCCATGAAAAATTAGCCATGGTTTTTGATAAGTTAGTCTTCAAGTAAAGCACCCTTTCCCCTCTTAAAATTGCAGGAATCGAACACAAGTCGTTAAGGGTGTTCATGGGTTGGGTAAACCCAATAAACCCAGTAAAACCCACCTAAACCGATCCAAAAAAGTGGGTTGAGTCGGGTTATTGGGTGAATATGGTTTTCAAAAATGAAAACCCAGTCAAAATAATTGGGTTATGGGTAAAACCACACCCAACCCACCAAACCCATGGGTTATTGAGTGACTATATTTTTTCTCTTTTTTTGTAATTTGACAAGTGATGACTTTGATGTTTTTAATTTTGCTTGCTTCAATTTCAACTTTTTGAAGATCTTTTATTTAGTAAGTAATGATTTTAACTTATTTAGGATGCCACATTTTGATTATTTTGATGCTAGTTCTAATAAATTGCAAGTATTTTATGCAATTCTAGGTTTTACTAATGTAACTTTGGTTTTTACAAACATATGTTTATGATAAATTTCATTATACATTTTGACATTTGATGTTAAAAAAAAACAATAATATGTTAAGCTATTTATTAAGATAAAATGTAACATATCATTAATAATTATATAAGGAAAAATAATATTGGGTAACCCATTACCCAACCCAATCCAACCCATAAATTTGTGGTTTTACCCAAACCAACCCAATGATATTGCGGGTGGTTATTTTTCCTCACCCAAACCAGTGTACCATGTACGGGTTGAGTTTTGGTTTTGGCTAAATTCAACCCAAACCGACCCATGAACACCCCTACAAGTCGTCTTAATTTTTGGAGAAATCTTGTGTAGGGGTATAATTTTGCCTTAGTTAACTACTGATTAATCAGAACAAAAATATGTTGAGATTCTATTTAGTTATAGTCTAAAATTGATAAAATGAAGATCGCGTGTTATAGTTTATTTTGCGCGTCGTCTATTTAGTTATGAATAAGGGTAAGAATAGGCTAGACCAACTAACAGGGGCCCATAACCTAACTTACACAGGTCCAAGTCAGATCAGACTTTGTTTCAAATAAAAAAAAGCCTAGATTTTTTTAAAAGCCTATTTAACTAAAAAGGTCCGGTCACAAACCATTCAAAAAGCCTTTTAAGACTAGTAGGCTGAAAGCCTTTTAAGACTAGTAGGCTGATATATATATATATATATATATATATATATATATATATATATATATATATATATATATATATATATATATATATATATATATATATATATATATATATATATATATATATATATATATATATATATATATATATATATATATACATGCTTAATTATTATTATAATATTGTGTTTATAATTTGAATTAAAATACAAAAATCAAGCTTTGTCATTTTGAGGAACGGATGAAAATTAATTGTAAAAACCTTAGGAACAATGTCATAAGTTCTCTCAAACAAATAGTATTATAAAATTTATATTAATAGATAAACTTGAATAAGTCAACGCAAATAAGCATTTAGTTTTATTGATCTTTTAATTTGTTAGTCTATTTAAACATTATTTAAATTTTTTATTTATAAATGTTCAAATAAAATTGACTTTTACGTAGGCTCTTAGGCCAAATAAGATTTCAAAAAGGTCAAACTTAGGTCTAAAAAGAAGTCTTTGATAGGCCAAAGGTCAGACTTAAGCTTTGAAAATTTTGACAGGCCATATTCAAATTTGGCAAAGTCTAACTCGACCTAACCTATTCTCACCTTTAATCATAAATAAATTAAGAATGTTAAAATGGAAGATCTTGCGCTATAGTCCACTTTGCACATATTTATAGTCTGTTATATAAAACTTTTTTTTTTTTGTCTATATGCAAATTTATTGAAGATAAATAATGGGGATTTATGTTTATTTTCTCTAAGTTGATTAAGGAAAAGTGGAAAATGACACTCACATGGACAAATAAGAGCATCTCCAATGGTGGTATTTTTCAATGAGTTCTTCAACTAGACATCAATATAATAATTAAATATTGAATTAAAATGTCATGTCATAGTAGAGTTGCATTGCAATGCAACTAGTAAAAAATTGTGGTACCCAATCAAATTAATTTATGAGGTAAAGTTGTGGGACCCATTTGAATTACACTAATAAAATAAATATTAAATAAATTATTTTGAGATGATATGGCTGGTGGAACCCATAAAAATTCAAAAATAGATTGCACCATTGGAAATAGTCTAAAGTGTTGTAGACTTGTAGTACATACATGATAAGTAACTGATTAATGATTATGCATACATAGTTGACTCTTTCATAATCAAAAAGTTTGGAAATTTTTTAATTGAGCTGTCACGCGCCTACATGCATTCATGACTTGGCTCCAATTCATTTTTTCAATGAATGAATGACTTCAAATTTTCTTCCTATAATTTTAATTGATCACATGGGCAGTGAGAAATACGCGCAAGAATGAGAATTTAACTTGTTTTGGTTGATTGGTTCCACTGATTACATGTAAATGGAGGCGACAATTGCGGGTCTTCGCCATTGATTTCAAAGGATTAGGTGTTTTCTTTGACAAAAAAGTGTACTTTGTTAGTAAAATATGCCACAAAGTTTAACTTATAAAGAAGAAATTTGTTGCGGAAGGCTCATTAACGGCTAAAAATCCATAAACTAACGGAATCTATTTGTAATGTTTGATAAATTATTAGTTTATAAAATAAATAAAAAATTATATTTATATATGAGTTTAAAGATAGTAAACTGTGAGTGTAAGATAATTTTACACAGACAAATAATCAAAATATTTTAATTTGCAATGTAGTTTCAGTTTTTTAAAATTAAAAATAAGATTTATTCTGATGAATGTCTCTGATTGATTAACAGTCTAAAAATACTTTATATCCTCAGTGCATTTTCTTTTTTTGCTTTATATATTTAATTAATATCTAATTTTTAATTAAGATACTATGAGAAAAAATGAAAGGAAAACAGTTATTATTTGTTTGAAATAATTTGGGATGGACATTGGTTGGGCCTAAAACTTTAAACCAGCCTAACCCTTACTTGAAATAGATTGATCCAATTTCGTCCGGTTTAACCATCGTTTTTTTTTTAGATTCAGATTTAGAACTTGATTTTTTCGGGTTTAATAATAATTTGTGCCCATATAAAAATTAATCTAATTTTTTATGGGAATTGCTAACCTCACCCTATGTATTAGAAAAACACCTTTTGAAAAATAGAAAATTCTCTCAGATTCCAGAGATGCATCTCCGAACGCACCATATGCATTTCTTAAATGCAGTCAAATTGAGTAGCACCTAAATGTTGTTCAAAGTTGTCTCCGGAGATGCATCTCTGTAATAACTTAAATTGTCTCCAGAGATGCATCTCTGTAACCATATTAGATAGCAATTTTTACACTTTACTTAGAGATGTTCTGGTGAATTTGACGATACATGACTATAGCCCGCTCATCCTAAAGTATCTCTTGGTAAGCTGACTTAGGTGGATCTCACGGGGTATCTTATATCATATAAGAATGTGACACTCTGCAGTGCCACCGTATGTTGTTGTGTACAACACTCTAACTACTAGGAGCAGGGGTACTCCATGTCTCATACGGTACCATATGAAAAAGATAATTATGAAACACGATATCCATGCTGTTTCATATCCGGAGGAGAAAACTGTGAAGGGTTTCTGGGAACAAGTTGCATGTAGCCGAACTGCCTCATTACGCGATAAGGCAAATGGATACATCAAACATGAACCGCAAGTCAACCAACCAGAGTAGAAGGTAATGTCGTACAATGGACGCGTCTCACGGTGAAGGATATACACATTGAATTGTATATTCTCTGCTACCACGCAGTCAAGATAAACTCTGCATGGATGTGTCATCTAATTCCCTCGGAGCGGGGAGAATGTCGTAGCACGTGACATATCCTCAGTGTTGGTCAGTCAATATGACCATCCAGATATATATGGAAAGTGTTGGAGAATTCAAGTCTGGAAATGGTAACTAAATAATTAGTAAAAGATGCAAAAATAGACATATATTTCAAGTATTACGAAAAGGACACAAAGGACATAAATTGATGCAGAAATATTACCGTCAAAAGTGTGATGGTGCATGTAACATGTTTTGTCCTTAACATACAATCTTCGAATAACTTGGAGTACAAGTATACCAAATAAACGACCCCTTAATTGTACTCATGGATTTGCTCCAAGTCATCGAAGTATCGCATGTATACTACATCGACATATGCTATACTCTTGCCCACGAAGATGGTTCTGCCAACCAAATACAACAGGTATGCTCTAAGAGCACATACTCTATGGTGTGCAACCTGCTCAGCATCATCAGCAGCTTGCATTGCATTAAGCAACTATTGTTTATACACCTTTTCCAAGTACCCAAACCTAGTATGAGCCCCTCGGGTGGCTGCTAACTCCATCATGGCTTCCTTTGGATCAACTCTCAAATAGTCTACCAGCATCACTTGTGCCTCATCTTTGTTAATCCTGGTGTGATCTAAGAATCCCTCCTGACCAGAAGATGCAGCAGACACGAGAATCGTCTAATATGATAGACATCTCACCATGTGATAGATGAAATGATGACGTCTCTGAGTGTCACCTTTCTACAAACACAGACAATATACCATGATTAAGAGTGTGGTAATTGGTTCTGCTTAAATCTCTCAGCCCATATGCCTGCAACACATCTATAAACCATGACTCATTAGGCACATCTAGACTCATAATCTTTCGGTCATGGTTCATGAATTTTAATGCATCTCGGTCCTGAAACAAAAATAAACCATTGAAAGACTTGTCTTTTCATATTAAGATAAAGAAGATATATTTTCATTTAATTTTCATGGTTTACCTCTCCGTCTCATACATGTCTGACAATATGGTCTGAGTATAGAGGCAACAATGATAAGTCGGTCGAGCCTCTTCCAAACCCCTGTGGGGCCTCAGGTGCATTATGTGGGGTCTTGGGTGCCTCTTGTGCATCAGTAGGCGATGCTTGTCTCCTACGAGATGGTGTATTTGGAGATGCAACCTAGAAGTCAATGTCCTAGAAGTTGACGCCTCCGCAACGACTGGGCTAAAAACAACGATTGAGCTAGAACCAATAGGTTCCTGAGAGTCTTGGGATATTTCCCTTTGAACCGATGTATGTTGTGCAACTCTGCCGTGCCTCAATCTATCTTGTCTATCAACCATAATGCCTAAGACAATACCTCATAACCATTAGACAAATGAAACATATCAGATCAAGCAAAACAATTAAAGACAGAAAATTTCCAGAGATGCATCTCAGTTTCTGGAAATACGTTGCAACTTTACGGAGATGCATCTCTGTAAGGTTCTACAACTTAACAAAACATCAATGGTGGACATGCAGTTCGACCCAACATTAAAAAACAATTCATTTTTCAATAAAACAACCTATCAAACACATTGTTAACGTAAATGACCTATCTAAACTACCTAATGCTCAATTTCGATTTATGTTGATGGAAAATGAAAAAAAAAACTTTAGAAAAATAAAAAACTTACCAAATGCCACTGAAGTTTGATGTTGAATGAGCATTCTGATTATATTTATATTGATGGAAAAAGATTTGGAAGTGTCTTTAATGATTTTGAGTGAATGTGAGTTAAGAGATTTTGGAAGATGAGAGTTGAAGAGTTTGGGAGTATCATGAGAAGTGAGGAAGGAGAAAGGATTTTGACGCCATTTTGATTAAATATACCCCAAAGATGCATTTCCGTAGGAAGGAAAAACAATCTATACATTGAAACTTTACATCTCTGTAATTGTTTTTTAACATAACATAAACGCCTAAAATCTAAAATATTTGTGTTTTGGGTGCGTCCGAAGATGTATCTCTGGAATCTAAAGCCATTTTTTATTTTTTCATAGGGTGTGATAGCAATTCACAGGGTGTCTTTAGCAATTTTTTTTATTACGTAATGGGCTAATAATAGGGAAGTTTTAAAAATTTTCAAATAGTCTTTTTTTTTTCCACATATCTATTCTTTTTTGTTTTATTAGAAAATGAACTTAATATTAGGTTTTACAAAAATTTCTTTAAAAATTGTCATTAAATATTATTTGATTATTTTTTAAATTTTTTTGAATGATTTGAACTAATTCATCGCTTTAAATATGGGCTGAATTTGAAATAATTAAAACTCATTTATCACTTTAAAACTGAACTAAATTCAATAATGTTAACACAACCAAGCAAAATTTACTAAAATAAAACTCAATACTTCCAAGAATTATATAAAGTTTTAAGTTTTTGAGAAAAAACACACACACGCACGCACGCACGCACGCACGCACGCACGCACGCACGCGCACACACACACACACACAATGGAATGAGGAGCGGTGGTGACAGTGGGTCCAAGCTTCTCACGCAGTAGAGAGAGACGGACCTGGAAGATTAGCACTGCAACGCTCAAGTCACTATGTGAGGGAGAATAGTAAATTTTAAATGGTTACATGAATTTAATATAGAGTTGAGAATAAATAACAAACTTACTACTATTTGGAGTGAATTGCAGAGAGTTGATGTATGCACTTACAATTAAGATCTTTGTTATCGTTAGGAGAAAAATCTACGTATGCTATATTTGTTTGGAAAGAATTACAATTCTTTTAAAGTGGTCGGCCGTGGTTGATATGGTTGACCCAGTAAAATATGTGTACAATTTGATTTAATTTGAGTTGCTTTTTAAAAACAAATTCGAATTTTGATCCAATCGATTTTCATAAAAAAAATATCAAAACAAAATTAATATTAATCGGTTTTGAAGAATTTTAAATTTAAACTTATTTGGAAATGAATATAACTATTTACAAGTAAATAGAACTCAAATACAAAAATGATATTGACTGCGCCACACGAACCTTGGCTTGGCTCATAAACGGCTCACAGCGTCGAGCCAAGTGAAAAACAAACAAACAAAAACGAATCGTTTAGCGCCACGTCATCGCACGAGTTTAGTTTTTTCACAAATGGTTTCATTTCCATTTCATTTAATTTCCATTTGCGCATTTTTGTAACTCTTTCTCCACATTCTCTCTTTCTCTCCTTCAATTCAACAATGGAATATTTTCAACACCCTTCGATCCGCGTCGTTTTTGGATCACACAACACCACATTCCAATTCATCTTCCTTCAACATTTTCAAGCCTGATCATCAAAACGACACGCCGTTTCGCTCTTCTTCTTCTTCACCGTAACATCTCTTTTCTCCATTCCGTTTCGACAGAATCGCATTCTCCTTCATCATTTCCGTTTTAATCGCTATTGTTTTTCGTCGTTTTCTGATCGGTCAACGTCGTTCAATGTTCAATGAATTCATATGCATTTTTTCTATTCCGAGTTTGAATCGATAATTAATTTAACTGTTTTCTCTATATCACGATCTTCATTGTCGATTCATTATTTTTTGATGAAAATGTTTAATTAATTAATCCTGTAAATAGAAATATCATTATTTAGATTTTAATTTTTCTCTGGATTAATGTGTTTTTTTTGTTGCTTATTTAGGATTTGATTGTGATAGCAAAAAAAGGAGAATTAAAGCAAGAACTAGAAGACTTGTTTTGGTAGAAAATTTTATTGAAAATTTGTGGATTGAAAATTTGAGGATTGAAAAATTGAGGAGGTGAAATTGGGGAATGAACAATGTCTACTAGGAATGAACAACATCAAACGGTTCCGCTTTCGGTTCTTTTGAAGCGTGAATTGATGAATGAGAAAATTGAGAAGCCTGAGATTTGTCATGGTCAAGCTGGACAAAGCAAGAAAGGAGAGGATTTAACATTGCTGAAGGCTGAGTGCCAGAGGATGGTTTCTGATGGGGTCTATACGTATTCTGTTTATGGGGTATGTTTGATGTTTCTCATACCTTGTTTTCGTTTTCCAGATTCAATTGCTGATTTTCCTTTTTGGAATTGATTGGTTACAAATTACAATGTTACATTTTTTTATTTGACTTATTTTACATAAGTATGGATTGGATTAGTTTCTAACTTAAGTCAGCTTTTCAACTAAATGAAATTTATGTTTTTTTATTTGTAAAAAAATCTGATATATGCTTATAGAAGTGATTATTTCTAGAGAACTTATTAAGCCTGAGATTCTAAAAATGGAGATGTAAAACCTAAATTCAATTTATAAAAGTAACTTTTGTTTGAAATACTTAGAGTAATTACATGATTAATTAGTGTTCAGAAAGTTTATCTGAACCGGTTATTATCTTAATTAACAAGAAAAAAAAAACGAGATTACATATATCATTACAAGGATGGAAAGTGATAATGATTTCATCTTGTGTTGTTGCTGCTTTTGATATATTTACCAAGAGTACAATGTATTTTTTTTAATGTACTTGAACTTTTAGGGCATAGTTGAGTTTGACTATGAAGGGAGTTTAGCCAGTTGTATATGGGTCTACATCAACATGGAGACCTCATATTTCTGACTTTTGTTGCTTAATTGATGTGAAGTGTGAACAGTTTCCCCTCTTGTTATGTTATTATGGTTTTGTTTGTTTGCACTTATCTTAGTTGGCTCACAGGAAATATTTTAGCTATTTATGCGCTGAATGCATTATTGTTTTATTCCTAGTTTTTGTGTTTTGAGTGTTTTCCCTGGTTTCATTTTCTCATGTGTAATTAAATTTACAGCTATTTGATGGACACAATGGATCTGCTGCTGCTATTTATTCTAAGGAGAATCTTCTAAATAATGTTTTAAGTGCAATTCCTCCCGATCTTAATGGAGACGAGTGGTTAGCAGCATTGCCTAGAGCTTTGGTTGCAGGCTTTGTCAAAACTGATAAAGATTTTGCACAGAATGGTAAAGATAATTCACTTCTTTCAGTGTTTGCTCCGCCGTCTGTTAATTATATGTATGTATAAGAAGCAAATTAATGTGCAGCAACGGGAACATTATTGGTAATATCATCAAAGCATTTGTAAATATTTCTATTTTGCTTTAATCTACTATCATCTAGTGCTTCTCATAGTAATTATAGATGTTAATTATTAAAGAAAAAAAGGTTTGCAGATATGGATGCTAAGTGTGCCGAGTGCTCATTCTATTTCGGAACCTCGATATAATCTTTTGTATTTAAAATCTCTGAAGATTTAACACTAGATCCTTTTGAGAGCAAAGATATCACAATATTTCTCTTGTTATTATTCTTTTGATTTCTCATGATTTTGGTTTGATTCTAAATGTTAATAGATGATAAAAATTATTTTAAAAGTAGGGTATCTTTTTTTTATACAACCATGTATTTGTGAGGGTTTTTGGAAGTGGGTACTGGCATTGAACAGGTTAGGTTGAGCTTCTTTGCATGTTTTAGACTCTGGACATGAATTTTGCATTTTAAGGCATCAGCTCCAAATTTTAACAATACAATATAGACATTGCTTTTGGGCCGAGCTTGCAAATTTATCAAGAAAATCATTTCTTTTAACAAAAGTTAAATGTTAAAATATCCGTACAGGTTTGGCAAGCAGTTTATGTTGTTTGACACTTCCTTGATTGAAGCTAGTTAAGTTTGTAGGCACATAGGAGGTGTAATGTTTACTTGGTAGTTGGGGTGGGGAAGTGATAAGGAGAGAGAGGGTTCGATCTCGACCTCGAACATAATACTATTAACATTTGCTTACTCATATGAACAGTATAGTTAACGCATGATTTAAATTGTGGACTACATCAAGCAATGTGGTTGCAGCATCTCGTATAAAGTCGCCCCCACTGTTGTACTGATCTGAGGACCACATTGGTCCATGTCAAACCACTGTAGCCACAACATGACTGTGACCACAACCACAATTTTAATTCATGTGCTAATTGTTGACATGTCCGAGTATTGTATTGTTGATGAAGAACGTTAATTAGTAATGGAGGTTATGAAGTTAATGTGACTGAGCTGTGATTATTAGTGTTTATACTTCTGAGTTAATGGTTTTTAATTTTTATATTTTGTCATTACAGGACAAAAATCAGGAACAACTGTCACCTTTGTGATCATAGAAGGATGGGTTGTTACGGTTGCATCAGTTGGCGATTCCCGCTGCGTACTAGAATCTTCTGAAGGCGGGATTTATTACTTGTCAGCAGATCATAGGCTAGAAACAAATGAAGAGGAGTAAGTTGGAAAATATATATTTTTTGTTTAACAACTATTTGAAAATGTTTCTTTATTAATATCATCACCCTTCTTTTTCACTTTCATCAGGAGGGTTCGTATCACTTCTAGTGGGGGTGAGGTTGGTCGTTTAAATACAGGGGGAGGTGCAGAGGTACATTTACTTTTAGTTTTATTTATCCATTTTAATCCACATGGTTTTGTTCCGTTACAAGCTTGAACGCCCCGCTTCGTGCCAAACAGAAAGAGAAAAGGACAGCTTGTTCATATATCTGATGCATCCAGTAATTCTCTAGGTTTTGGTACATGAAGCTTGCATTATTAAACTTCATGATCAGAAATAAAGAGTAATGTGAAAATCATATCATGGTTAACTGGGAGCGGGTGTAAACTTGTTAATTGTATTTGGTGACTAAGACTATCAAATTAACAGTACTCATTGCATTTCATCAAAAGTTTTTATAATCTTTCTTGGAAACTGTTGACCAATATTCTCTTTAGATAATATTTGCATTTGAATAAATATTACTAAATATGGCTGACTAGATTAATGATTTGTGTAGGTTGGTCCTTTGAGATGTTGGCCCGGTGGCTTGTGCCTTTCACGATCTATTGGAGATATGGATATTGGTGAATTTGTTGTCCCTGTACCACATGTAAAACAAGTGAAGGTTAGTCACTAGTCTCAATCTTACACATAGGGTAGCGTTCGGCTTATGTTGATACAATACCTTTCATTTACACCCTTTCACTCTCAAGGTTACTTTACTCTCTGTATATCTTTTCTCTGATCCTACAGACTTTCACCACTGTTATGTTTTTCGCATATGTAGTTTCTTAGCAAGTGTATCTGCTAACCATATTATTAAAGAAACTTTGAGAATCAAATGATTGAATTCTTATGGAGGAGTTTAATTTGTTTCTGTTTATTCAGCTGTCCACTGCTGGAGGCCGGCTTGTTATCTGCAGTGACGGTGTTTGGGATTCTTTACCTGCAGAAGTGGCTCTTGATTGTTGTCGTGGCATGTCAGCAGAGGCTGCTGCACCACAGATTGTAAAAGTGAGATAAATATACTACTTTAGGACCATTTTATGATATTTTTTTTGTGGGACTGTTGCGATATTGGGTGTAATAGTGATCTCCGACTTCAACATCATAAGACACCTTGTTTGCATTAATTTCTCCTGAAAACTGTAATAATGGTACTCCATGCAACTATTAGTTGCACATTTTTTTCCTGTATTCTCACTTCTCTTTCTATATTCAGGAAGCTTTACAAGCTAAGGGACTTAGAGACGATACAACCTGCATCGTTGTTGATATATTACCTCAGGAGAAGCCACCTGCTCCCGCGGCACAACAAAAGAAGCCAGTAAAAGGAATGCTCAAGGCCATGTTTCGTAAAAAGTCTTCTGAATCATCTTCTACGGACAAAGAATACATGGAGCCAGATGTGGTAGTGGAGTTGTATGAGGAAGGCTCTGCTATGCTTTCAGAGAGGTTTTGTTTTGTTATAGCTGTTGTCAAAGTTAGAAGCTTCCTTTCTAGTTTTCTCTTAACAATATAATGTTTGTGTAAAATGCAGATTAGAGACAAAATATCCACTCTGCAATATGTTCAAGTTGTTCATATGTGCAGTATGTCAAGTAGAAATAAAACCTGGAGAGGGTATTTCAGTACACGAGGGTGCATCAAACCCTCAAAACACGCGCCCATGGGATGGCCCTTTCCTTTGCTTTAGTTGTCAGGAGAAGAAAGAAGCCATGGAAGGAAAAAGATCATCAGGTATTTTGATGACTCCTCTTCATTTCTGTCCATCTTCCTTGAAAAATGTGTCGATAATTTAGCCTACTATTTTTCGGTCTTTTTGATTTCAGATAGACTTAGCAGCGGAAGCGACGAATGAACTCTCATGTACATTTGCATTTTGTGAGAGTGATCATAATCGTTCATTCCATGGGAAATTCGAACCTCCTAGCGACAGTGTCTCCCTTCTATTATCACAGGGGCTTTATGAATCTAATTTGGAACTCCTCATGAAAATACAAATGAAAACCAACAGCACCTTGTTAGAAGAATTCTAACATGGAAGTTTGAAATGGCAACCACCCAAGTTTTGTGAAAGGTTGAGTTATAAGTAACAGTTTACAACAGTAAGTGGGAGTTTATTCATTCTTTTTTACATATATATTTTCCTGGGATCTCTTCAATGTATATGGGTCAATTGGAATCACATTTATATAGAACCTTTAATGAATGTGGTCTTCCACAAATGTAATATGGTATAGGGAGTTTAATTAGTATTCAATATTCATAGGTCAATTATACTGTAGGATAGATGTATCATGTCATGTGTGTACCATTTGAATGGTTTATTCTTTTTGCATCAGATTTTGATAATTCCTTTTGCCATATCAACATTGGATCTTCTAGTTTTTTGTTGCTGCAATTAAATAAAAGAAAATGAAGGGGGTTTCAAAATTGACTCAAAATAGTAAATAAAAATGACTTTTAAATCTGAAATTGAAACTATTTTAGTTAGAAATGGAATGAAATTAATATCAAATGCCTTTTCATGAACCATTTGTATATTTCCAGACTTATTTAGTAGATTATATATTACACCTTATAAACTTTTTTCTTTAACAAAAGTTACTTTGAGCACATTTAATTCCTATCTGTAGTACATACATAGAAGTGATGATATGTTATTTTTATGTATTTTGATAAATTTATTTGAATAATTGTGTATTTACATGTCTGTGAGTTATATATTCTTTCAGTTTAAATAGGAGGAAAAAGAAATTGGAAAGTGTATCTCACTTTTGAATCCTCTCATTTAATTTTTCTCTGCATACTGATTCCGTGATAAAAAAAGAAAAAGAGAATCTATTATTACACCCCTTGGGATTGTTAGGCATCATGTGTGCTTTCAAAATTGTCTCTCTGCTTCCGTAGATGTATATGTGGAAGCAATTTTTTATTTTTTTTACATTTGTGTGAAAATGTTCCGTAGATGTATTTATGAAACATTTCTGTAGATATAGATACATAATAAACCAGAAATAGTAAAAACCAAAAAATCAACATTGCATCAATAAAAATAACATTCATAAATTAAAATCGGCATAACATCGATAATTTTAACAACAAATTAAATATTAAATTTCAATAATTTAGTGGACGCTTGCACATCTCTAAGATTTGCTCGACTGTTCTTTGCAACGTCGCAACAAACTCGAGCAGGAATTTCTCTTCGAAACCGTAACACCGACCATCTCAAATAACAGAAGTCTATACTTGTTGTTCTTGTAGGTAAAATCGAGAATAAGCACTGTCGAAAACATGTTGAACAACTTTATCGAATTCGGATGAGTCCAAAAAATATCTCGGACTGTAACGTCATCGTTGCAAGTTCGGTACCGTGACATGTATTTGTTATCATTCAACAATTTCAACAGTTATTGCATCTCACTTCTATCTCCCCTATTCGCCTTATTATTGCGGTACCATTCATGGATGCAGACTTCGAATATAATCAAATCCCATGCACGAGAAAGACATGGATAAGTTAACCTTCATAACAAAGTACACAAACTACCAATACAATGTGATTCTCTTTGGACTGGAAAATGTAGGTGCAACATACCAAAGGATAATGAAAAAGTCTTTCAAGGTGAAATTGGCAGGATCTTGGAAGTATATATGGATGACATGATTGTCAAATCCAGCAGGGACAAGCTACACGAAGGCCACATCACCAAGGTATTCAACCGTGTCCTACAATACAACATGAGACTCAATCTAAAGAAGTGCACTTTCAATGTCTAAGCCGATAGATTCTTGGGATTTTATTTGACTGAGAGAAGTATTAAGGCCAAATCTAATAAATGTGAAATAATCATCAAAATGAAAACCCTACCACAAAGGAGAGGATAATGAAGTTTATCGGGATGCTCACTACTCTCAGCAGATTCATTCTGAGATCCGTCCAGGACACACTTTCGTTCTATAGACTCTTGTGGGAGAAGGTACATTTCGGTTAGACCCTGAAATATGAGAAAAATGTCACTCAACTAAAGATCTCTATACAAACCTTGATTTTTTTAAGACCCGTGGTCAGAGAAACAATGTTCCTTTTTCTTGCCATATCCGCTGAAGCGCTAAGCATAGTCTTCATCAGAACACAATATATTTTATCTTAGCGCTAGGTGATACCAAGACACACTACCAGAAGATTGAGAAAATTGCACAGGCCCTATTGATATCGTTAGGAAAGCTACAACACTATTTTAAAGCACACTCAATAATGGTTCGAATATACCGGTCATTAAAGCCAATACTCTATAGACCAACTTTTCCAGGGAAGATGACTAAGTGGACGATCGAGATTTCTGAGTTTGAAATTTCTTTATTGGGAAGTTACCTTTTGATGCTACTGTTTGCACTTAGATCTCAGGATTTTGTTAGTACAATCTTGATTAAAAGTGGTCTTACCCAAAATTTCTAGTTTGTTGATTAAGTGAGAGAATCTCATTTGCATAGAAGCCACAATTTCTCCGGGCTCCATACGAAAGAGTTCATGCCCTTTTGTTAAAGTATTAATTTTAGACTGTTTAACTTTTTCAGTTCCCTCATGGAGAACTTGAAGCGCATCCCACATTTCTTTAGCTATTTTACAATGTGAGATAGAGACATTGACATCAACACTTAAAGAAGATATGCATATTTTTTGCCTTCAAGTTAGACTCCCTTGAGTATGTGATACTTACAAACAATAATAAAGCACTTTTTATCTTGTGGTCATGTCAAACTTTACGTCTATGTCTCGAACACTTTTATTAAAAAATATGCTCTCTAAAACATGTTGTGCTTTAAAAGGGAAGATGTCCCAGCTAGTAAAACTGATAAAGTCAAAATCTAAAATCACAACACTAAGACCATTCAAAGCTCCGCCAAAACAAAATTCATACCATATATTCTATTATCTCTCAATATATGATCGTGCAACACTCAATGTTGGACCCTATAAGTCATCAAAGCGGATGAGGCAATCTCTAATACTGAGAACAAACTCAATCTCTCAAGTCTAATAGGTAAACAAGTCACCCTTCATTTAATTTTTTTTCTAAAAATGACCTCCACCAACCACGATGTCTTCAACCGTCTTTCGCAACTTTTATCTAATCAAATAGTTTCTTTCAATATGATTAAATTGACACATTCTTAGACCAAAACAAATTTGACGGTACTCATTCAAAATCAATCAATGTAGAAGAGACTCATTATATTCATTATAAAAAGTTCTCATCACTAAACTATTTTTTTATTTATTTATCTATGATTCTCAATCTCTTATCTTCAAAAATGAAAAAATTTAAATAAGTGATTTGAGTGGTGAAAGTGTGAGATGAGCCTATATCCAACCAAATAATGGATCCATGATTAAGATGTTGACCTTAACCATGCTTACAAAATTCCTTATTGCATGATCCACCGTATAATACACGTGTGTGTGGGTTCCTACCATCACAAATTCCCCATCACTAAACTTGTTCTTTTCTTTCATTTTTTGTCTCTTCATAGTCAAATATATTGCTCTAGACAAATTATGATAATTTGTCATTTTGGGATTCACTCACATGACTCTCCCCTCAACGACAACATATATCCATCTTTTTCTTTGAGCTTTCGTGTTCATTAGGAAAACATCCACTCTTTAGGTCCAACTATTG
Organism: Vicia villosa; assembly: GCF_029867415.1. NCBI lineage: Eukaryota > Viridiplantae > Streptophyta > Magnoliopsida > Fabales > Fabaceae > Vicia > Vicia villosa. The sequence goes on along the minus strand of NC_081183.1, from coordinate 192,299,214 downwards.
CTAACCTTTCATTATCTCACTCTTTTGCAACACAATAAGCGCTAGGAGATAATAATCATAGTTGTACAATAGTATATACTATATACTAGCTAGTCAAAGACTCAAAGGTGGATCTCTAACACACTCCATGTATGAAAATAACCCTAGGAGGGAAAATAATCTTCATCTAAAAAAAGATTAAAGGCCTTTCAATATTTGACTAGTTGACATGAAATCAACATTAATTTATGTAGAATTTTAATTGCTTTGTACTAAATGCTAATCACGTGTGAGTAGACGTGAGGAATCCAGTGACTGAGAGTGAGGCAGATATTTAGAGAGAATCAATACTAGTACGTTCAAAGAAATGTCTCTTTGAGTTGGGAATTTGTTGGAGCAATTTTCAAACTCTTCATATTATTTGACGAGGACCTGTCATTTCTGATAGAATGAGACTTTTTTCTTTTCCTTATAATATTTAAGTCTATGTTTAGGTTGGTCAAATAATGCAATCAATTAAGAAGAATATGTAACTCAATAATACATCAATAACTTTTTCATAATGATAAATTTAGATTATGAGACACACACGTTCCTCATGCAGTGTGATGGAGAGTACTTTCATTTTTGTCTATGACTTAGAAGGTCATATATTGAACAGTACATCCGTCCCACATTAAATTCTTCTGAAAAAAGTATTATCTGAAATTATAAATTACTTTATAATTCAATAAAACTTCAATATTTACGTTTATATTATCTTTTAATTTTTAAAGTTTTTTTTAATGAAAGATAAGGTGGTGAGATGAAATCATATCGATGGAATAAATTTCGGATACGACGGAGAAGAGTCGAACCTATAAGATTAACACTCAAATGTACAAGTCAATTACTGAATGAAAAATAATATGAGTGAGAATGAATTTAATACAAAAAATGGCGCAATCTAGTCTTTAGCGGTTAAAATAGCCTACATATGTTGTCACTTTGTGCAAATAGTTGTTCAATTAGGTATCGCCTAAAGAGACGCGGCAAAAGGCTTGATCATGTGTCCTTGACAACTTTAATGGTTCACCTTTTCGGCGTGCCTTCCCCTTCAACGCTTGTCATTGGGCCTCTTTAATCAAGATTACAAGGGTACATCCGAGGTGTGTATTCTAGATTGAAGCACTACAATGAATAACATTTTTTGTGATGAAACTTTCATCTCCAACATGCTAAAAATCGAGAGGATATGTCTTGAGAGCAAAATGTTTTATTTTTTAATAAGATAAACAACATGTTACGTCGGTGTTTTAAAAAACCGAGGTAACACAACTATAAGTTAGCACCTTTTTTAATCCATAAAAAAATAATAAATCTATTATCTCAATTTTTTTGAGAACCGATGTAATATAACTATAAGGAACCTCGCTTAGAATCTCCTTTGCCGCGTTTAAAACTTTTTTCAAAGATTTATCACTTGACGTCTTTTCCAGATGTCATGTTTTGCTCTGTTAATTAGTAATTTTACAAGATTTAAAACTTTGTTAATAGAAAAAGAAAACATTTCATTGATAATAAAAAAACACAACACAACAAATTAAGAAAACTAATCAATAAATTCAAACTTCTTAGTGAACTAAACTTCAACATCACCCCTAACTATCCTTAACTTTCAGAAAAGTTCAGAAAGAACTCTTCCATAAGGTATGATGAAAGTTGTTTCCTCTCGAGAAGTCTTTATCATTTCCTTCAAGAAGTTGAAAATGGTAAGAGGAAGATTAACTTTGATGTTGTAGGTGAGGAATAACACGAGATGCTTGTCATACCAAGTAAGCATTTTCAGTTCTTTCTCTCTTGGACGGAGATTTGCCACTAGAAGTTGAAGCCAGAATTTTGCAATTGGGATTAGAGAAGTAGGACTGGAGAGATTATTTTGGTTGGAAAAAAATCGGTGAAGGTGAGTTGCGTAGACATTGTTGAATCCATAATGTTCAACACAACTACCAAACTCTTCACAGTTGATTGTCATAACAATCAGTGATGGAGTAATGTATAAATGAGTGACATTGACATAAGGCTGGATAATTTCTTGATGACCAACTGAAACAACAGAGGCATTCAACCAGAACTCTTTAACGAGGTTAGTGTATATAAGGCCATGTAGAATGTTAGATCAACATATCAGATGCATTATTTGAAGTATCAACATTTTTAAGTAATATTTGTCCTAATGCAAGTAAACCTTTGATCTTGTGAAACCTTACATCAATATGATTGGTGTTGGTATGATACACGTGATTATTTTCTAAATAAGTGTATAAGTAATTACATCAAGGATGATAATATCTTTTTCGTAGGTAAGAATGAACCCTAAGTGGGCGTAAGAACTGGTAATGGGCACAACAATATATTGCTTTGTGTTTTTCATTGAACTTCAATCCAAGCTTCACCATACCAGTGAATTTATGGTTAAATGTATTGACAAGTTGTTGCAAATAAGATCGTTCTTGCATCTTCTAACATTATAATCATTGTGTCGCATATAATTTGTTCATTAGTGAATTTGACACATACTGACTTTCCAATTGATCTCAAACCTCCTTTAGAGCCGTTATGTCCAAGATATATGATACATCACCTTGTGTGAAACACTTATATGTATCAGTCATCTGGCCATCTCCTTTATCTCTAACCAATCAGCGGTTATGTCATGTCTGCCCGTCTCATTTTGCACAACGCCTTTTGTAAACATTGTTGAGCCGATAAATCATTAACTATCATTTTCCATAATTCAAAATTTATAATCTTTTGAAACTTTTCTACCTCAAATTTCACACTAGAGTTAATCATCATTTGATACCAATTGTTAGAACAACAAATAGTAACAAAAAAGAAATCAAAGCGTAACTCGCAAACAACTAAATGTATTTGTTTACGTAGTTTGACCATATGTGCATACGCATGTGACTATAGAGAAAATGTAGTATCATATTATTAATTAAATGAATTAGGGTATCAATGTTGCAAGTGATATAAATAATACTACGACCAAGATTACAAGTAAACATTTGAATTGTACCCCTGACCCGATGTGACTATGAATCATACTCAATAATTCCGTAGGCAATAGTGGCAACTAAGTGGTCGTAAGAATTGGTAACAAGCACAAAAATATATTGTCTTATCTTTGTCATCAACCTTTAGCCCAAGCCTCAACAAATAACTGATTTTGTTGTTAAAGATATTGTCATGTTATTGCAAATCAGACCCTTTCCTACATCTTCAGACTTTATAGTCGCTGCTTTGCACAAAAATTGTTCATCAATGAATTCACATATGATGACTCTCCAATTTATCTCAAACCTCATTAAGAGGTGTTAGATTTAAGATATGATGCATCACTTCATATGAAATGCATATATCTATCAATCATGCGGCTTTTTCTTGCAACTTTAACCAATCGACGTCTGCCATGTCTGGCGGTCTTGTTCCACACAATACCTTCTATAAACATTGTTGACCCAACAAATCCTTTACCATAATTCGAAATTGCTAATTCCTTCAAACTTTTCCACCTTAAATTTCACACCAGAGTTATTGATCATTTGATACTAATTGTTAAAACAATAATTAGTAATAAGAGAGAAATCGAAATGTAAATCGCAAACAAAGATACTTATTCGGTTAATATTTTTTCATTAATTTTTTTTTATAATATATTTAGTTGAGTCATTACTAACTAGAATAACATTAAGAAATTATTTGTTTATGCTAACAACATTAAGAATATGTGTCTATCTATGAAAAGATCTAAGTATGACTTACCTATAAACCTTATATATTAATAAATAAAATAAATATCTTGTTGTTTTTTTATTATTAATTTCATTGAGCCCCCTGCAATAAACAAGTCAAAATTTGTAAAGTTGAATCCTCCATGCCAAACCCATCTTGAAATAATGGACATAATTTGGAACTTTGTGACCTTATTTTCTGAATCCAATTGCTGGTGGACCATGCTAATAGTAAAAAAGGATACAAATTTAGAACCAACCAACAAATCCATTTTTCAACACAAAAAGTGCGAAATTTGTCATTTCACCAATTATCTCATTCTTTAGTGTCACCGCCCAACAAGAGTGTGTTAGTTATAGTGCAACATAAGACAAAAAAATAACACTTCTTTTATTTATACATTTTTAATTTAGTCTATAAAGAAATATAGCCTACCTTTTATATTATAGATAAGTCATTATGAGATATGGGTGAATCATACGCACGTACACAGATTTAATATATAGTACTATACTTTTTGGAAAAGATGGTATGGAACTAAGATATACTCATACCAACCATGTGACAATTGAATTTCAAAAAGCTAACAAAACAGTTTCAATTTTGAGTTATAAAATTGATTAATTTTTGAATATAAATATAAAACTTAATAGATAAATTCTTGGTTATCTCTTCTAAAATGGTAATTATTTACTCTAAATGACATGTATCATTTGAGACGGGTTAGTGTTTTAATCTCTACTTTTGTTTATGTTTGGGGTTGAGAATGACGATTGTTTAGAAATTTGAGTTTGGGTTTGAGGAGGTAAAAATTATTTCTGACCCGCCTCATTGTTATGCCTATTTTTGATCATTTTCGATCATCATTTTATCCATCCATAATCTCTAATATGATTATTAGACCATTTTTACCATTCTAGTCACCATCAACTACCACTATGACAATCGTCAATCATCTCATTCCTCAACCACCACATTGACCATCGTCTATCACCAATTTCATTTCTAATCACCATCATTAATTATCACTATAACCACCACTTATATTACTATAAATCATCATGATCCTGACCACTAATTATGACCTCTCTTACGACTAAAGTTGTCAAAATGGACTTGGGCTATCGGACCGACCCATAAGCCCAACAATTTAGCGCGGACCGGACTGCAAAATATCTCAAAAAAATACGACCCTGTCCTTTTGGGCTAGCCTATCAGGCCTATGTTTTCATGGGTTGGGTCTGGTCGGCCCAAGCGGGCTTCGCGCTACCCCATTAAAAAAATATTTTGGTAAATTTTGAGAGAAAAAGATTGAGATAATATATGATTGTATAAATGTGTTTTCAAGTGATAAAGAAAAGTTTAAGAGGATGAAGATATATTTTCAAGAGATATGATCAAGAAAATGGTTGTGAGATGAAGAGAAAATTCGACAAATATTACCCGTCCCAAATAGGTTCGGGTATCTCCATTCCACCATCATCCATTTTGTAAAATCAATTTTTTAAAGAAAAATATTTATTTTTTCCAAAATTAAATTACATTATAAATAATAAAATAAACAAGCTCCAAAATTTCCATACATATATTTCAAATATTTTAAATAATAAATACAAATCAAATCATCAAAACATTGACCACATATTTAAGAAAAATATTTTAAATAATAAATACAAATTAAATTATCAAAACATTGACCATATATTTAATATTCTAAATTATCACAAATAAATAATATTGTACATAATAAAATAAATGGGACGAGTTTGGGGTGACAATTAGTGTCCCTATTATTCGATCCAGCTTCATATTTTGTAATTGAGAAAAAGATCCCATATTCAAATTAAGTTAAAGTGGATTTTACCCGTCAACTTCAAAACGAGTTCGAGTGGATATCCATAAATATAGACTTTGTTGCCATGTCTAATCAAAAGTGGTAGTTTAAAGTGATCAACAATGTAATCGAAGATAAATCGAAGATAGTTGGTGGTGGTTAAAATACTTATTGGAATGATAATTGGCACTTGTCGACGGTCGTCGAAGATGATCACCGATGTCTATCGAAAATTGTTATGGTGCCTTATTTTTACAACAAAAATAAAAAATAAAAATCTAATTTTTTAATTTTTAATTTTAATGAAAAATGATTTTGATATTAAATAAAAAATCAAATCAAATATACTTTTGTTGAATATATTTTAATTTTAAAAATAACTTAAAATTAAAAACCAAAAACTCACTATGACCCGAACGGATCCTTAAGAAAGACATGATACTTTTTTTAATTTTTCTTTTAGTTTTGTTTTTATATTGACATGCATACTATATTGGGTTTTTGACTTGGTATTACAATTCTTACTATATTATTGCTTTCACCTTTGTTAGTGTAGTATTTTTTTATTATATACATTGGGTTTAATTAGCCGAATATGAATATGACTATGACTACATTGACTACATACATATAGATGACTATAAAAGTTTTATAACATATTCCATTCTTAGATGTTTGAATTCAAATCTTTTACTTAAACCAAACATTCTTTAATATCGTACAACCAAAAAAAACCTCAACTTTTTCTGTAATTATTTTATTCTAATATTCTTGGAAATATTGCATTTTTAGAAGTTTGAATTCAAAACTTTAACTTAAATTCAAGCCATTCTTTACTCTCATGTAACAAAAAAACAAAAAACTCAAAAAATTCATGTTATTTTATTCAAATACTCTTACAGAAAACATTACATTTTCAGAGCTTTGAATTCAAAGCTTTTATAAATAGTTATCTTTAATTTTTCATTTTTGTCTTTAACTGTAACACATTTTTCAGTACCTACAAAGTTAGTAGTTTTTGTTTACTCTCTTTCTTTTCCAATTATTTCATATATAAATACACAAAGAAGAAAACATCAAAACCTTTCTCTATGCACTCAAGAAGAGAAGGAAAAAAAACCATAATCCAACAAATTTCATATTTTGCATCAAAAAATCTTGTTTTGTTCTTCAAAGCAACCTTAACTATTGTCATGGAAAACCATATTGAAGTAGAAAAACAACAACAAAAACCTTCACAACCATCTTCACAATCTTCTTCTCCTACTCATGAATTCTCCTTCACAATCTCACACAATACATTCAACAAATCATTCCAAAATTCCAACAATAAATCAAAATCATCTTCACCAAATTCCTTCACAGCCCTTGATTTATCACCTGCTGATGATATTTTCTTCCATGGTCATTTACTTCCTCTCCAAATCCTCTCAAATTTTCCTTCATCGATATCCCCTCGCGCTTCGACGAATTCAATGGACAGTTTCACTCTCCCTATAAGAGAATTATTCTCAGAAGAAGAAGATGATGAGAATCTCCCCACAAAAGAGAGTAGCATCAAGAATATGGAATCATCAAAAAAGGTAGAGGGTAAGTTCAAGTTTGGATTTTCGTTATTTAGTTCAGCAAAAGGAACAAAAGGGTGTCATAAAGAGAAAGAAAAGAACAAAAAGAAGGTGAGATTTGATTTTCATGTGATTCATCATGCAATGAAAAAGTGCTTAAGAATGGTGAAACCAATTTTCAAAAAAGAGAAAATTAGAGTTCATGATAAAAAGTGTTATTCTTCTTCCTATTCAGGAAATGTAACACCTAGAAATAAACAAGAGATGATGAAAAGTTGGAAATTAGGCCAATATTCATCAGCACCAGCATCAATGAGAACTTCTCCATCAAACAGTGGTCTTCTGTTTCCAACTACACCTTTAACTCCTGCTACTGATAGTTCCATGGAAGAATTGCAGAATGCTATTCAAGCTGCAATTGCTCATTGCAAAAATTCATATTCAAAAGATGAGAAGCTCAATTGCTGATTTCATCAATCCTAGAGATTATTTTTGTCCTTATAATTATAGTTTCTTTGTTATATTTTGATTATTGTGTAGATAATTGCTGAGATTCAAAAGAGAATATGATATATGATTTATTAGAGAGAATAAACATTTGTGAAATATTTTTTTTAAATTATATACCAAACCGAATTGAGTACTTTAGAGTTTACAACACTCACATACTCTGCGTACAGCGTACAGGGAGATCACTTGTTCTAATACTAGTGTCGTTACTTGTGACGTGAGTTTTATTAGTTTTATCGGTTGAAATCGAACTCGTATTGGTCTGACGTACGTTCTAGAATCTGCATGTGTCAGATTTGTTTCCATATCTAATGTAGTATGAGTGAATGACTAGTATCTGACATTGTTCTTGGACTCTGAGCATTTGTGTGGCTATGTTATTTGTTTTTCTTTCAGTTTCCTTCAAAACCATATCCAATGCTAGTCCCACATCAATACATTTGGACCAAGTATACTAGATTGATTAGATTCCTTTGCCAAATGATGGGTTCTTTTCTGTCGCAATCGTTCATCTACACAATCTTCGTCTTACAAATCTATTTTATAAGATTTGACTATGTGATTTTGTCACTAGCAAAAAAAAAAAATGAAAACATTCATTTGCACAAATGCTTTCGATGAAAAATAACAGAGACATATGAAGCTTCGTAGCTATATTAACGCATGAGTAACTGAGTTCGAAACAAAGTAACGGCATCATCTGGTTTATTCTACATATAACCTATATGAAAATTTTGAAGCAAATGAAATTAACAACAAGCTTTAATAAATAGCATATGACATAAACTATTGACAAAGACAATAGGCAATAGTTAATCATTCAAAAATACAATCAAACCAAAGCTATGACAAATAAAATAACCAAACAAGGTACTTGAAACCAGTAAACCGTTGGAGAAACTTACTTTTAAAAATTTGAAACTAAACTTTCAACATAAAGAACTGCATAGGACAAATATATGTTATTATTAGTATAGGTAGTTTTCTTTACTACTCTGTTATCTCTCCTATTATAGCGAATTAGTTGTCCAACATTTCTCTCCCATATCAGAACATCCCCATTCTCGAACATATGTAATGGCAACAAAGAAACAACAAATATAGAGCAACCAAGTAGAGAATGATAATCGAATTTAAGGAATTTAGTCCAAGACTTTTCAACTCCAAATTCCGTCATCTGCCATATAACAAAACTATGTTTCTTGGTATAATGAGACAAACATAGACTGTCCATCAACTTGCAAAGAATTGGTTCAAGAGACGGGAATTCATCAAACTCTCGAGGGAGCTGAAACTGTGTATATGTCTCCGTTGCCAAATCAAGTGAGATAATCATGAGTTGCTCAACCTTAAGATCCTCCTTGTTATAAAAAGGTTTGTAATTGAGAAAAACAAACCAATTAAGACTATTATTCAAATAGACACCCTCGTTATCATTGGAATGATAGGGATAGACCGAAAAAGACTCAATATTCTTCCAAACATTGTCTCCGAAAGTGAAAATTCTCACCTTCTTATAAAGGAATGCCACCAACTTATACTTGTTGGTAAAATTATCATAAACAAATGAGAATCTGAACCTGAAAACTAATTCTCCATGTTCAAAAGGAAAGCTAAAAGAAGTTAGGTTTTGAGAGGATGGGGTTGTTGATGGATTCCATAAATAAAACTTATTCTCAACATAATTGATAAAACATGTCAATCCATTGCAGGAACCAATAGCATAGTGGTAACAAGGCAATTCCATGAATTGGTATTTAGAATAAGACGGATTCTCAAGTAAACAGCGAATGGGGAAGACATGGAAGGAGACGGATAGGAATTGTTGATATTATGTGACGGAAATAGCAGGATGTGTGGATTTCGTGAAGATTTATGCAGATGCATTTTGACGAAGAATGGATCAGAGATGATTGAGTTCCAAGACTTGCTCACACATTTGAGTTGCGTGAGTGATTTTACGTTAAGCAGGGATAGGATTTCGATAATGAGTTCTTCCGGGAGGGTTACTGTCGACGGCGAATTAGATCGGATGATACTCATCATCGGAACTGTGTGATGAAATCCAGACGGCGGCAAGTGCAAACCTATTGAAATTGCGCTTATTTTAAAATAAATTATAACAACATATAAGCATGTTATAAATCTCCTCACAGAAAGAAAATTGATTTGATTTACCAAATTAATATCTTAAAATAGTTCTGACGAGATATTCCAATGGCAATAGAAACTTCAAATATTAATTCAAATTAGTCTATCAACAAGGTTGATTTGTATTAATTTATTTTTAATAAGCCATCGATATAAAAAAAATCGCATTAGGGGTGCAACCCTTATCGAAAAGATCCTAAATAGAGTTAAAGCAACGGTAACTTGTACTAATCGTAATATCTAGACCGAGCCAAAGGATAAATATTATCTAACTATCTCCGTGGAAGGAAAATGATATTAGAACACACCAAATCAAAACAATAAGAGGCATGCTTGAATATGATAATATTCCTCATTAGCCAAAGACTTCAAATAATAGCTATCCAAACCGAGTTAATCTTGATCTTCACATAAACTTTCTTCATTTTCTCTTGAATTAAGCCAAAAATCCATGAACTCCTCAATAAACATGCCAAACTCAACACCCAACCAATTGTAAATTCTATTCCAAATCACTTTAACCACTAAACATTGAAATAAATATGTGATTCGAAGTCTCTGGGTGATTTGAGCAAACGATACAATCAACATTAGAGATGTTAGAGACTCCTCTATTAATTAAAAGATCTTTACATGGAAGTCTATTAATAAAAAACTCCAAATAAACACTTTTAATTTAAGGGGAACCTTCAAATTCCAAATGACATTTAGAGCGTTGAAGGCGTCCAAGCTGGAGATAAATTACCTGCCACCAGTTCCGAAACGCTGGCCACCGAAAACTCCCCACCCGTATTAAGCTTCCAGCTGAACGCATCCTCGTATGTCAATGACAAACCAACCGAATCCAGCCACGCCCCCCAACTGCTGCCACTGCACTATAGCAGTAGTAGAGAGCACAACAGTGTTCGCAGTAAGCTGCCAACCGAATAGCCGGCTCGGTTTCCAACCGCTGTCACCTTCTTCCCAGCTATAAATATCTTCCACAATACAATATTTGTTGGTTGATATATCGAACAATTCCGGTAACACCTCACAAAGAGTTTGATCTCCCAACCAACTACTATGCCAAAAGAGAGTATTTTTAGCATTACGAATCAAGCTTTGAACACAGCTGGAAAAACCTTCTTCTAGAAAATCTAACTTCACATCGTTAAGGATTGTTAGAACAAGATTTGTTCTGATCAATTATCTTAGTTTTGATGATAACAATAATATGAATTTTGCTTAAGATAATATGGTACTCTAATCCAATGCAATTTCCTTTTCAGGAAATATATAAAGAGTATGCATAATTCAGCGCTCAGAAGCTTTGTCTCAAAGGGTTCAGCATGCAACATCAGAACATGGTCTGGCAAGACATCAGAAGATGGTCGAAGCAGAATCAGAACATGGGTCTATGGAAGCATCAGAAGAACATGAGATCAGAAGCACTGAAGTTCTGATGGTATCACGCTCAGAAGCACTTCAAGGTCAGAAGATCAGAAGATGCTTTGCACCAAGCTGTTTGACTCTGATGATATTCAAACGTTGTATTCACAAACATCAGATTAGAAGGAAGTACAAGTGGCAAGCTACGCTGACTGACAAAAGGAACGTTAAAAGCTATTATAGGCAACGTCAGTAGACACAGCGTGAACAAGGCTCGAGGTAGTTGACAAAAGCATATAACATTAAATGCGATGCTGTACGGAACACGCAAAGCATTAAATGCACTCAACGGTCATCTTCTCCAACGCCTATAAATATGAAGTTCTGATGAGAAGCAAGGTTAACGATTCTACACAAAACAACTCATATAAACTTGCTGAAACTCTGTTCTATTCAAAGCTCAGAATCTTCATCTTCATCAAAGCTCACTACATTGCTGTTGTAATATATTAGTGAGATTAAGCTTAAACGTTAAGAGAAATATCACAGTTTGTGATTATAGCTTTTAAGAAGCATTTGTAATACTCTTAGAATTGATTACATTAAGTTGTAAGGAACTAGAGTGATCGTGTGGATCAGTATACTCTAGGAAGTCTTAGAGGTTATCTAAGCAGGTTGTAACTAGAGTGATCGTGTGGATCAGAAGACTCTAGAAAAGTCTTAAAGGGTATCTAAGCAGTTGTTCCTGGAGTGATCAGTGTGTGATCAGAAGACTCTGGAAGACTTAGTTGCTGACTAAGTGGAGAACCATTGTAATCCGTGCGATTAGTGGATTAAATCCTCAGTTGAGGTAAATCATCTCTGCGGGGGTGGACTGGAGTAGTTTAGTTAACAACGAACCAGGATAAAAATAACTGTGCAATTTATTTTTATCTGTCAAGTTTTTAAAGCTACACTTATTCAAACCCCCCCTTTCTAAGTGTTTTTCTATCCTTCAATTGGCATCAGAGCGCCGGTTCTAAGGTGCAAGCACTTAACCGTGTTTAGAAAAGATTCAGGAAGAGAAAAACGCTTCAGTAAAAGATGGCTGATGAAACTGCAAAGTCTACACCTGCATCTACATCTGGCTCTGCTGAGCAACACAACGGTAACAATGGTTATACTAGACCGCCGGTATTTGATGGTGAAAACTTTGAATACTGGAAAGATAAACTGGAAAGTTACTTTCTTGGTCTAGATGGTGATCTATGGGATCTTCTGATGGATGGTTACAAACATCCAGTAAATGCCAGTGGCGTAAAGCTGACAAGGCAAGAAATGAATGATGATCAGAAGAAGCTTTTCAGGAATCATCATAAATGCAGAACTGTTTTGCTGAATGCTATCTCTCATGCTGAGTATGAGAAGATATCTAACAGGGAAACGGCCTATGACATATATGAGTCCTTGAAAATGACTCATGAAGGAAATGCTCAAGTCAAGGAGACTAAAGCTCTCGCTTTAATCCAGAAGTATGAAGCCTTCAAGATGGAGGATGATGAAGACATTGAAAAGATGTTTTCAAGATTTCAAACTCTTACTGCTGGATTGAGAGTTCTTGACAAGGGATACACCAAGGCTGATCACGTAAAGAAGATCATCAGAAGCTTACCCAGAAGATGGGGTCCTATGGTGACTGCATTCAAGATTGCAAAGAATCTGAATGAAGTTTCTCTGGAAGAGCTTATCAGTGCCTTGAGAAGCCATGAAATAGAGCTGGACGCAAATGAGCCTCAAAAGAAAGGTAAGTCTATTGCATTAAAATCCAATATCAAGAAATGCACTAACGCTTTTCAGGCTAGAGAAGAAGATCCTGAAGAATCAGAATCTGAAGAAGAAAATGAACTTTCCTTGATCTCCAGAAGGCTAAATCAACTCTGGAAGAACAAGCAAAGGAAGTTCAGAGGCGTCAGAAGTTCAAAGAAATTTGAACGTGGAGATTCTTCTGATGACAGAAGATTTGACAAGAAGAAGGTCATGTGCTATGAATGCAATGAGCCTGGACACTTCAAGAATGAATGTCCAAAACTTCAGAAGGAAAATCCCAAGAAGAAGTTTCATAAGAAGAAAGGTCTTATGGCAACCTGGGATGAGTCAGAAGATGATTCAGACTCTGAAGATGAGCAGGCTAACTGTGCGCTGATGGCGACAGAAGATGACGGATCAGAATCTACATCAGAATCAGATTCTGAAGAGGTATTTTCTGAACTTACTAGAGATGAGTTAGTTTCCGGTCTAACAGAACTTCTGGAATTCAAGTCTCAGATTAGTCTCAAATAGAAAAAGCTGAAAAAGCTATTTGAATTTGAAACAAAGAAGCTTGAGTTGGAAAATTCTGAATTAAAAGAAAAACTTTTAAAATTATCCAATAATGTTGGATCTCCTTCTGATTCAGAAAAATCCACTCCTAGTCTAAACCATATTCTGAAAGAATATGATTTAAGTTTCAGGAAGTTCTTATCTAGAAGTATTGGCAGAAGTCAGCTAGCTTCTATGATATATGCTGTGTCTGGAAACAAAAGAGTCGGCATTGGTTTTGAGGGTGAAACCCCATACAAACTTGAACCTGTTGATGAAATGAAATTCACATACAAGCCATTGTATGATCAGTTCAAGTATGACCACTCCCATGATATTAGGCACACTTCACATGCTCAAAGTTTTCACATAACACACACCAAAAAGCATGTGACACAACCTAGAAAATATCATGAAACTCACATTAAAAATTATCATGTTGTTCCTCCTATTGCTTACAATGTTAAATCCAAGTTCAATCAGAACTTAAGAAAATCTAACAAGAAAGGACCCAAGAAGATGTGGGTACCTAAGGATAAGATTATTCCTATTGCAGATATCCTTGGCTGCAAAAAGGACAAAGCACAACATGTCGTGGTACCTGGACTCTGGATGCTCACGACACATGACAGGAAGAAGGTCTATGTTCCAAGACCTGGTGCTTAAGTCTGGAGGAGAAGTCAAGTTTGGAGGAGATCAGAAGGGCAAGATAATTGGCTCTGGAACTATAAAGTCTGGTAACTCTCCTTCCATTTCTAATGTACTTCTTGTAGAAGGATTAACACATAACCTCTTATCTATCAGTCAATTGAGTGACAATGGTTATGATATAATCTTTAATCAAAAGTCTTGCAAGGCTGTAAATCAAAAGGATGGCTCAATCCTATTTACAGGCAAGAGGAAGAACAACATTTATAAGACAGATCTGCAAGATCTTATGAGTCAGAAGGTGACTTGTCTTATGTCTGTTTCTGAAGAGCAGTGGGTCTGGCACAGAAGATTAGGTCATGCTAGTTTGAGAAAGATTTCTCAGATTAACAAACTGGATCTTGTCAGAGGACTCCCTAATCTGAAATTCAAATCAGATGCTCTTTGTGAAGCATGTCAGAAGGGCAAGTTCTCCAAACCTGCATTCAAGTCCAAGAATGTTGTTTCTACCTCAAGGCCATTAGAACTCTTGCACATTGATCTGTTTGGCCCAGTCAAAACAGCATCTGTCAGAGGGAAGAAATATGGATTAGTCATCGTAGATGATTATAGCCGCTGGACATGGGTAAAATTCTTGAAACACAAGGATGAGTCTCATTCAGTGTTCTTTGATTTCTGCATTCAGATTCAATCTGAAAAAGAGTGTAAAATCATAAAGGTCAGAAGTGATCATGGTGGTGAATTTGAGAACAGATCCTTTGAAGAATTCTTCAAAGAAAATGGTATTGCCCATGATTTCTCTTGTCCTAGAACTCCACAACAAAATGGAGTTGTAGAACGAAAGAATAGGACTCTGCAAGAAATGGCCAGAACCATGATCAATGAAACCAATATGGCTAAGCATTTCTGGGCAGAAGCAATAAACACTGCATGCTATATTCAGAATAGAATCTCTATCAGACCTATTCTAAATAAGACTCCTTATGAATTGTGGAAGAATAAAAAGCCCAACATTTCATATTTCCATCCTTTTGGATGTGTATGCTTTATTCTGAACACTAAAGATCATCTTGGTAAGTTTGATTCCAAAGCACAAAAATGTTTCCTTCTTGGATATTCTGAACGCTCAAAAGGCTACAGAGTATACAATACTGAAACATTGGTTGTGGAAGAATCAATCAATATCAGGTTTGATGATAAGCTTGGTTCTGAAAAACCAAAGCAGTTTGATAATTTTACAGATTGTGATATTGATATATCAGAAGTTGTTGAGCCAAGAAGCAACGCATCAGAAGCAGGGCTTCTCAGAAGCAAAGAATCTGAAGATCAAGTATCAGCTTCTCTAGAGAATCTAAGCATTTCTGAAGAACCATCTGTCAGAAGATCATCCAGACTCATCTCTGGTCATTCAGAAGATGTCATTCTTGGAAAGAAGGATGATCCAATCAGAACAAGAGCATTCCTTAAGAACAATGCAGATTGTCAATTAGGTCTTGTATCTTTGATCGAGCCAACTTCTGTTGATCATGCTCTAGAAGATCCAGATTGGATAATTGCTATGCAAGAAGAACTGAATCAGTTTACAAGGAATGATGTTTGGGATCTTGTTCCTAGACCAGATGGATTCAATATAATCGGTACAAAATGGGTCTTCAGAAACAAGCTCAGTGAGAAAGGTGAAGTGGTAAGGAACAAAGCCAGACTGGTGGCTCAGGGTTATAGTCAGCAAGAAGGGATTGACTATACAGAAACCTTTGCACCAGTGGCCAGGTTAGAATCTATTCGTCTATTAATTTCATTTGCCACTCAACACAACATCACTCTCTATCAGATGGATGTTAAAAGTGCCTTCCTAAATGGTTATATAGATGAAGAAGTTTATGTCCATCAACCTCCTGGTTTTGAAGACTCTATGTCTCCTAATCATGTTTTTTAAACTAAAGAAATCGTTGTATGGATTGAAACAAGCTCCCAGAGCTTGGTATGAACGCTTAAGTTCTTTCCTTCTGGACAATGGTTTCACTAGAGGAAAAGTGGACACTACTCTCTTTTGTAAAACCTTTAAAAGGGATATTTTAATTTGTCAAATATATGTAGATGATATTATTTTTGGAACATCTAATGCTACACTTGGAAAGGAGTTTGCTGAGTCTATGCAGGCTGAGTTTGAAATGAGCATGATGGGAGAACTCAAGTATTTCCTTGGAATACAAATAAATCAAACATCAGAAGGAACGTATGTTCACCAAACCAAGTATGTGAAGGAACTTCTGAAGAAGTTTAACCTTCTAGACTGCAAAGAAGCCAAAACTCCTATGCATCCAACATGCATCCTAGGTAAGGATGAGGTAAGTAAGAAGGTAGATCAGAAGTTATACAGAGGTATGATTGGATCTCTTCTATATTTGACTGCTTCTAGACCTGACATTCTGTTCAGTGTTTGTTTGTGTGCTAGATTCCAATCAGATCCTAGAGAATCTCATTTAACTGCTGTTAAGAGAATTCTAAGGTATCTGAAAGGTACTACTAATGTTGGCTTAGTTTACAGAAAATCTAAAGAATACAACTTAGTAGGATTCTGCGATGCTGACTATGCTGGAGACAGAATTGAAAGAAAGAGTACTTCAGGAAGTTGCCAATTTCTTGGAAGTCACTTGATCTCCTGGTATAGCAAGAAGCAAGCAACTATTGCTCTATCAACAACAGAAGCAGAATATGTCGCTGCTGCTGGTTGCAGTACACAGATGCTCTGGATGAAGAGTCAGTTAGAAGATTATCAGATATATGAGAGTAACATTCCTATATTCTGTGACAATACTTCTGCTATATGTTTATCTAAGAATCCTATTCTTCATTCAAAGGCTAAACATATTGAGATTAAACATCATTTCATAAGAGACTATGTTCAGAAGGGTGTTATATCTTTAAACTTTGTTGATACAGACCATCAATGGGCTGATATCTTTACAAAACCCCTGGCTGAAGATAGGTTTAAGTTCATTCTGAAGAATATCAGTATGGATTTATGCCCAGAATGAGAAGATGAGAAGTTCTTACGTATGAGTATCTTCTGAAATAAATGTGGATTTTTTTTCAGAAGTTCTGATTGAAATCTTTTAGAAATTATGATTCGGTTATTACTAACGTTTCATTGTCTAAGTTGATTCAGAACCTCTTTTAAAGCAAAACAGCTGTAACGTTTTATCTCGGGATGGTAAACCCGTCGTTACTGTTCATGGATAAGCGCGCGTGCAGTTGAAGGGACGCCGACCATAGGTAACTGTGCTAGTCACCTCATTTGTCTTTATTATCTCTCCTCATGTCACGTAACATTAAATGCTATCCTCATTTGTTTCATTTTATTTTCTTTTAAATACTCTCCAAACGCTTCTCCTTCCCTCCTATATTTTCTCTATTACACTCTGTCTTTGTTTTCCTTCTCTATCTTTTTGCATTCATATCAAACTCTAGCTGTTCATTATCTGCAAATCCATCATGAACTCTTCATCAAGCCCAGGAAACCATGAAAATGATCAAAACAAAAAGAGAAAAGCTGTTGAAACATCTTCGTCTAAACCCAAAAAGATAAAGATCACCTATGACCCTCTCAAGGTGAATCCATTCGAAGCAAAGTTGTCTGGAAACTATTCTAGACGTGTGTTTCAACCCCCTGGTGAAAGCCCTCCATCATCTCCATCTTCTTCCTCATCTTTTTACCTTCAAGACTCAACTTCCTCCTCATCTAACCTTTCCTCTCCCTCAACCCATTCCAAAGAAATCTCTTCATCTTCACCCGCTGAGAATGTTGTTTCTGATAAAGATTGTGGAAGATCTGCATCAGAATCAAGTCTCCCTGACCCCTCGCCTGGAAGCCCAAGAAGCAGTAAATTATGACAGGGTTCAAGACATGCTGGCGCAGATTTTGTCTTAGCTAGGGTCTTAGTCTTTGGTCTTAGTAGTTTTCTTTCCTTGTTGCATCTGCTTGTTAAACATAGGAACCTTTTGTAATATCTTTTGATTATCAATGAAAAGTTTCTTTGTTTTTACATTCCAGTGATTTTATTTGTTGTTTTATTCATCTGAATCTTTTGAAATATTCTTTTTGATGTTATGACAAAAAGGGGGAGAAGATAAATGATAAATGATTTGATTAATCTATCAGTTGCTGGGTAAAGCTCCCACGCATTTACTAACAAGAACTGCAAGTTCTATATGGTTTAAGTGTTTTGCAGGTATAAAGAAGTGAAGAGAATCTTCAAAGCAAACACAAGAAGCAAAACCATAAGAAGTGTTATTCTGTAAAAAGAATAAGCTCCTGGAAACTGAAGCAAGCTGAGTGCTGTCAAGCTTCAGAAATCAGAAGCAAGAAAGAAGAATGAATCAGAAGCACTGATAATAGAATTTGATCCATATTTGTCTATTTGCTCTGACAAAATTCTATTTGCTCTGATAACATTATTTTAGCCTATATGGCTCTGATACATATCATGTGTTCTAATATACATTTTATGTTCTGACTCGTTCATGCTGACTTTTGTCGTTTAGTTTTTGCTCTGTAACATTTCAGGATGTAGAGATGCTCTGATGATGCTCTGGTACATTCAACAATGTTCTGATACAAATCTAGCATGAAGTGAGGTTGGTAGAAATTCAAGCTCTGAAGCTATCCGAGGGAAGCAGAAATCAGAAGCTGTGATTGTTCTAAAGATCCAGAAAACTCAAGTTCTGAAGCTGTCCTAAATGGAAGCAGAAATCAGAAGCTGTGAATGTTCTGAAGATCAAAGAAATTCAAGTTCTGAAGCTGTCCTAAATGGAAGCAGAAATCAGAAGCTGTGAATGTTCTGAAGATCAAAGAAATTCAAGTTCTGAAGCTGTCCTAGATGGAAGCAGGAATCAGAAGCTGTGAGTATTCTAAGGATCTAAAGAAATTCTAGTTCTGAAGCTGTCCAATGGAAGCAGAAGTCAGAAGCTATGAATTCTCTGAAGACAGAAGCTTATGTGATCGTCTCTACCGAAATAATCAGGGAAGTCTTTTATTAAAATTCTTCTTGTATTTATTTCAGGGGGAGATTATTTATCTCAGGGGGAGATTGTTAATCTCAGGGGGAGACATATTCATATGCTTATGCTATAGCTGTGTAATTTGTCTTTTGCCGTCTGCTCTTTCTGATCGCAAATTCATATCATTTATATATGTTTTTGTCATCATCAAAAAGGGGGAGATTGTTAGAACAAGATTTGTTCTGATCAATTATCTTAGTTTTGATGATAACAATAATATGAATTTTGCTTAAGATAATATGGTACTCTAATCCAATGCAATTTCCTTTTCAGGAAATATATAAAGAGTATGCATAATTCAGCGCTCAGAAGCTTTGTCTCAAAGGGTTCAGCATGCAACATCAGAACATGGTCTGGCAAGACATCAGAAGATGGTCGAAGCAGAATCAGAACATGGGTCTATGGAAGCATCAGAAGAACATGAGATCAGAAGCACTGAAGTTCTGATGGTATCACGCTCAGAAGCACTTCAAGGTCAGAAGATCAGAAGATGCTTTGCACCAAGCTGTTTGACTCTGATAATATTCAAACGTTGTATTCACAAACATCAGATTAGAAGGAAGTACAAGTGGCAAGCTACGCTGACTGACAAAAGGAACGTTAAAAGCTAGTATAGGCAACGTCAGTAGACACAGCGTGAACAAGGCTCGAGGTAGTTGACAAAAGCATATAACATTAAATGCGATGCTGTACGGAACACGCAAAGCATTAAATGCACTCAACGGTCATCTTCTCCAACGCCTATAAATATGAAGTTCTGATGAGAAGCAAGGTTAACGATTCTACACAAAACAACTCATATAAACTTGCTGAAACTCTGTTCTATTCAAAGCTCAGAATCTTCATCTTCATCAAAGCTCACTACATTGCTGTTGTAATATATTAGTGAGATTAAGCTTAAACGTTAAGAGAAATATCACAGTTTGTGATTATAGCTTTTAAGAAGCATTTGTAATACTCTTAGAATTGATTACATTAAGTTGTAAGGAACTAGAGTGATCGTGTGGATCAGTATACTCTAGGAAGTCTTAGAGGTTATCTAAGCAGGTTGTAACTAGAGTGATCGTGTGGATCAGAAGACTCTAGAAAAGTCTTAGAGGGTATCTAAGCAGTTGTTCCTGGAGTGATCAGTGTGTGATCAGAAGACTCTGGAAGACTTAGTTGCTGACTAAGTGGAGAACCATTGTAATCTGTGCGATTAGTGGATTAAATCCTCAGTTGAGGTAAATCATCTCTGCGGGGGTGGACTGGAGTAGTTTAGTTAACAACGAACCAGGATAAAAATAATTGTGCAATTTATTTTTATCTGTCAAGTTTTTAAAGCTACACTTATTCAAACCCCCCCTTTCTAAGTGTTTTTCTATCCTTCAAGGATAACATCCCTCCCAAATTAAATCATCTCGATTAATCAATTCCCCATTCGAAGTTTGCACCTTGAGCTTCGGATTTTGATACCTTAAGGCCAATAATCTACTCCAAATTGCTTTGTCCTCCTTTAAACTCCTCAGTTTCCATTTAAAGAGAAGAACTTTATTCATTTCTCCTACATCTCTTATACCTAAGCCTCCTTTATTTATTGGTTTGCACACATTATCCCATTTCACCCAATTAGATTTAAATATTAAAATATTTCTGTATAAAAAATGTTGTGGTACTCAATTAGAGAGGACAATGAATACTCATGAGCAAGAAAATAGTTGCTTGTATTTGTCACGTTGAGCAAATATGATACCCGTATCCGTTTCATACATGTGCGAGTATTTGTCAAACGGATATCCTTGAATTCTAAAATACTTACATGTATTTATGGATATTCATGAATATTATTATTTAATTATTTTTTATAAAATATTATATAATTAACAAAATTTTATTATTCATTTTAAAATATAAAAAAATAGTTTCAAATTTAACATATAATAATAACATGAAATAATCACATTAATTTATTTTATCTTTTATCAAATAATTTTAATATATTCAACAAAATAATAAAAATTTCATATTCAGCAAAATAATAAAAATTTCATATTCAGCAAAATAATAAAAGTTTTATATTTATAATAATAATTATAGTTTCGTATTTAAGAAAATAATAATAATAATAATAATAATAATAATAATAATAATTGTAGATTAAAAAATTAATATTTAAGTAATTTTGTTAATTATTAACAGATACATATATTTGCGAGTACGAGTACCATCAAAATGATATTTGTGTCGGTAAGGAAACGAGTAATTAAATACCAGTTTATTTTATCCGTGAATACCCATTAAGCTATCCAACTTGTATTTGCGATGGGGTTTATCCGCGGATATCTACAAGTACATATTTTTTTTTTGCCATGTCTATATTTAATCGCCATTTTTATAAAGAACTAGGTAACTGGTGTATCATACATATAATTATCATATTAAATGTTAATAAAGTACAAGATCAACGCTCAATCCCCAAGTGATACACATTCCCTACACCCTAAAGAGCACAAGGTTCACTACAGTCTTAACACACGACTACCTATAGACAAGGCTCACCACAGTCTTAACACACGACTGCCTATAGACTTGCTACCAAGTGTAACACCCCGTAATTTCATAAATTAATTTAATTAACTTAAATTAATTATTTGGAAATTATTTGATTATTTAGTAATTAAAATTGGATTTTTGGAAGAATTATGAGAATTATTGTTATTGGGCCGTGACGTAGTTAGTAAAATGGGAGGTGCCAATGGAGAGGCCTTACTAACTAATTATCCTATTTTTTTTATAAAATAGAGAAATTGTGAAAATAAGGAAAAAAGAGAAGCAAAAGAGGAAAAGAGAAGGAACGTGAAAGGGGAGAAGAGGAGGAAGAGAAGAATTCAAGGTTCTTGGCTAAGGTAAGGGGTGACTAATCCTTTTAGCCTATATTATCAGTTTAATGATGATGGGATTGATTATGTAGGTTTTTTATCTCAATTGAATGTGTGTTAGATTTTGGGGTTTTGGAATCTATAGGGCAAATTGGATGTGTTTGTGATGATGTGAATGATGTATGATTTATGTTCAATGGATGGAATTGATGTGTGTATTTGAGTAATTATATAATGCTGGTATTGAACTTGAAGAATTAGGACTTATAATGATTTTCTGGTGTGTAAAAGATGGGTTTTTGGGGGTTTGAAGGTAGAATCCCGTAGCAGAAGAAAAATACAGATTTTAACACTTCTTTAGTGATGTAACCGGTTACATGGTTGAGGTAACCGGTTACCTATGTGAAAAATGATGAAAAACGCAACTTTCTGGGAATTTTTGGGTGATGTAACGGGTTACATGGTTGAGGTAACCGATTACATCGAAGAAAAATGAGGTATTTTCACTACTGGAACTGATGTAACCGGTTACATGAATGATGTAACCCGTTACATCGCTGTGTTGGTATTTTTTTCAAAACTTTAAAAATTCATAACTATTGATCCGTAAGTCCGTTTTGGGTGCCGTTCGAAGCGTTACGAAGCTAACGAAATGCTCTTTTTGATGAAAATAAATTGATTAGCACAAGATGATTTAATTATTATGTGGTTATGAAAATGACATGTTATCGTATATGTGTATGTCATGGAATAAGGTTATTTAAGAACAATATGTATTGGTGTTGTGTACTATGTGCTAATTGTGATACATGGGATTGATGAATGATAAATTCTATGCATTGTTGTGATTATTATGTGATAAATGCATATTGTATAAGTGGTGGATAATTCAATATGTTGACTTATGGTGATGTGCGTAAATATCAGAATCGTATAGATAATTCTTAATTGCATATGTTTTTGGTAATTGTATGTATACATGAGGCTTAAGTTATCACATGTAGATGTTGTTTTTGGTGGTTGTTGAGGATGACATTGATTGTCTTGTGTGCAATATGTCATTTGTATTTGACAAAGGCTATGTGATTGTTGTGGTGATAATATATTTATGTGTTAAATGTATTATGTTGTGGTGAATATCAAATGGTTGTGATATGAGTTTTCTTTGTGTGTTATGGATGAATGATTATGAATCTTTGGTGGATGTTGATGATGTGCATGTTATGGTTGATGCATGTATTTCATAATCATGTTGTGGGCTGTATCCCTTATGGTGGTGGGACAGCGGTAGCTAATTCCCATTGTGTGGAATTAGTGAGAGAAGTAGCCGAATCTTTATGGCGGTGGATCGGTGAGATGGGTTTGTCCCATGATTGGTACCACATGCATTTAGTTGCATTGCATTAGGTTGTTGTGTATAATTATAACATGAATGGAAGTTGTCCAATGTTATAATTCGTATGTGTTTGATATGAATGGTTGTGTGTTTTGATTAACTGTTGTGTATCTGAAATACATGTGATGATTCGGTGAATAATCTGCTTATGATATTTTGTCGTTATGAACTTATAATATAGTTTAATTGTGATATGTCTCACCCTTACTGTTGACATTTTTCAGATTAAGGAGTAGCGGCTTGTGCTTGGTGAAGATAACTCGTAGAGTTACTTCGTTTAGTCGGTTGTGTCGGGTCATGCTCTGGTCTTGTAACACTGGGGGGCGTTTATTTTAGTATTGTCTGGTGGATTAATTCTTATGTTAGAATGATGTTTTGTTGGTTTTAAATCGGTAAATTCTTGGTGTTGAATACCGTTGTTTTATGTTATTCAGTTTTGAATTATTTTCCGCTGTGTTAATACGATTACTGAATAATGTGTTTTGAAGTTCCTCATAAGGCATGACATGGCTTAATGTTTTAAATATTTTGAAGTTGTAATACCCTTTTCATTTTTTACTCTGAATTTTATTTGTTATTCCACGGGGTTGTAGAAGGGTGTTACACCAAGCATCACCGATCATCAGTAGAGCCTCTCACATCACGTGAGCATGTCTAATAAACTACCTATACTTTTTGAATAGTACAATGGTTGTTGGGTGAGAATATGACAATAGAAAACAGTCTAGAGGGGGGGACTTCAATCGAGCCCTAATGTAAGACTTGTGATCAAGTTTCCTAAGATGGATATCTCTTGTGCCTCATAGACGAGATTCTTGAGGCACAAGCCCTCCCGAGGGGACACTATGTCCTTATGCTGATAGTTTAGTTAGCTTGGAGAGTCTAAGTCCCCTGGAAGAATTGTAAATAGCCTACAATAGGAGACTATCAGTACCACAAGAAAGGTGTTCGACTTGCTCGAGAGGGGCATCCATCAAACCCTCAGCCAAGAATTGTGATCAAGTCTCTCAAGTAGGATATTTGTCTCACCTCTAAGGCGTGATTCTTGAGTCTGGTCTAGCCCTATGGGACACTAAGTCTCTCAAGCGAGGGTTTAGTTAGCCTGGAGAATCTATGTCACTCAGGAATAATTTTATATAGCCCGACTGATGAAACTACATGCCCCAGAGGCAAGGCATTCGATAAAGACTCTGAAGCTGTTTATTTATCGCGCTTCTCAGGCGTGATTCTTATTTCTGGCCCCTCCTGAGGGGACACTATGCCCATATGGCTATGGTTTAGTTAGCCTAGAGAATCTAAGTCCCTCTAACACAATTGTAAATAGCCCTCATGATGAGACTATAAGTACATAAGAGAGGCGTTCGTCCTAGTTGGGAGGGATTTCTATCGAGCCCTCAGCCAAGACTTATGATTAAGTATCTCAAATTGGATGTCTGTCGTGCCTCTAAGGCGTGATTCTTGAGTTTGGTTCTGCCCGAGGGGACACTAAGACCCTCAGCCAAGAATTATGATCAAGTCTCTCAATTCTCGAGTCCGGTTTAGCCCTATGGGACACTAAGTTTCTCAGGCGAGGGTTTAGTTACCCTGGAGAATCTATGTCTTTCAGGAATAATTTTATATAGCCCGACTAATGATTATACATGTCCCGGAGGCAAGGAATTCGATAAAGACTCTCAAGCTGTATATTTATTGCGCTTCTCAAGTGTGATTCTTGTGTATGGGCCCTCGAGAGGGGACAATATGCCCCTATGGCGATGGTTTAGTTCGCCAAGAGAATCTAAGTCCCTCTAACACAATTGTAAATAGCCCTCATGGTGAGACTATAAGTACCATAAGAGAGGCGTTCGACCTACTTGGGAGGGATTTCTATCGAGCCCTCAGTCAAGACTTGTGATTAAGTCTCTCAAATTGGATGTCTGTCGTGCCTCTAAGGTGTGATTCTTGAGTTTGGTTTTGCCCGAGAGGACACTAAGACCCTCAGCCAAGAATTGCGATCAAGTCTCTCTAGTAGGATATTTGTCTCGCCTATAAGGCGTGATTCTCGAGTCCGGTCTAGCCCTATGGGACACTAAGTCTCTCAGGCGAGGGTTTAGTTAGCCTGGAGAATCTATGTCCTTCAGGAATAATTTTATATAGCCCGACTAATGAGACTACATGTCCCGGAGGCAAGGCATTTGATAAAGACTCTCAAGCTGTATATTTATTGCGCTTCTCAAGTGCAATTCTTGTGTCTGGTCCCTCCTGAGGGGACACTATGCCGCAATGGAGATGGTTTAGTTAGCCTAGAGAATCTAAGTCCCTCTAACACAATTGTAAATAGCCCTCATGATGAGACTATAAGTACCATAAGAGAGGCATTCTTCCTACTTGGGAGGGATTTCTATCGAGCCCTCAGCCAAGACTTGTGATCAAGTCTCTCAAATTGGATGCCTGTCGTGCCTCTAAGGCGTGATTCTTGAGTTTAGTTCTGCATGAGGGGACACTAAGTCCCTTAGGAGAGTGTTTAATTACCTTGGAGAATATAAGTCCCTTAGGAAAAATTGTATATAACCTAGCTGATGAGACTACATGTCCCTCAGGCTAGGTGTTCGACCTACTTTAATGGAACAACCATACATCCAATGCTAAAGTAATTTTGAAAAGATATATCATTATTTCGCATATATGTACTTTTGAATTTGTATAAGCAGGTTTATGAAGTTTATGTAAATTTTAATTACTTTAAAATAAGTTCTTATTATAGTTCTTATTGATCACAATATATTATTAATTTATGATTATGAAAATTTAAACACAAATTTGATGTTGAAAAAATAATTATGAGTATTCATTGTCCAATCCCTTGTATTATTTTATAACTATATACATTAGGCGAATCTGTGGTTGCTTAAAGTGTGTGTGTGTGTCTATATATATATATATATATATAGGGCATATCATATGAAAATGTCATATTTATATGAGAATGTGAGAATGAATAAGAACCATTTTAAAATAAACGGTGGAGATTATGTGTGAATCTTTTTTTATAACACGTTTATTACACCAGCTCTTTTATCAGAAAGCACTGCCTAATGATGCATGACATCAACACTTTGATAAGAAAGTATAAGAAAATGGTGTCTAAAGAGACTTACACTAGCTCTTTTAATTAAAAAATGCTGCCTAAAAAAGACTTACGTCAATCATTTTATAAAAAAACGCTGCTTAAAGAGAACTTAAGCCAAAGCTTTTATCAAAAAATGCTTCCTAATGATGCCTTACACCAACACTTTTGTAAGAAAGCGTTGCCTAAAGAGCACTTAAGTCACCACTTTTATTAAAAAGCGCTTCCTAATGATTCCCTACACCAACGCTTTTATTAGAAAGCGATGCCTTAAGAATCTTTATGCCAACGCTTTAAACAGAAAACAACCTAAAGTGAACTTAAGACAACACTTATACATCTAAAATAAGCGTTGTCTATATCTACACCAACGCCAAAATAGACCGTGCTATCTAAGATATAAAAAAGCGTTGTTTAAGGTCTTATTTGACAAAGTGTCTACCGCACTGCTTCTAAGGTAAACAGAGAGGCATCTCCTAAAAGTTTTTACACCAAGATTATAACAACTGTTCCCCAATTATATCTACTAGTCTATTACACGTTAACAGATTTCTAAAAAGTGGTACTTTTTTACTTCTACAAGAATAGAACTCTTGTCTGCAAAAATATATAAACTCTCGCAACATACACAAACTGATCTAGACCTCTATGGCGCTCAAATAGTGCGTAGTCACTCTAGTTTGTAATGTAGACCCCTACAAGCACATACATCTTGTAGACGATTTTGCAAAAAAATAAGACAGTTTTGCAACAAAAAATAAAAAGAAACAACACTGGATGACTCTAACTCAAGACCTTTTATCGTTAGAAAATTAACTTTTTAGGAAGTCTTATACTAAATACATTCGGTCAAGAAAAATTGACTATTGAATGTCTTTAGCATAAGAACTTCGGATTTTAATATTTATTTTTAGAAAAGACATAATAACTTAAGTCTAAGTTCTCCAATGAACATTAATAAAAAAATGATTGGACCAAACGACTTACTAGAATAAAAAGTATTAAAAAAAAAAGAGAAATAAAATGAAATTATTTAAATTTTTACTATTTATTTAAGAGTATAATAGTCAATTGTGTAAATTGTTGGCGTTGGAAGAATAACTGATGAGATATAAGGTAAAAATTCCTATATATTTATGGTTCAGTGTCCACTAAAATTTTTAGAGTGAGCAAAATGTAGTTGTCATTGTAATTGTATTTTAATCATCAAACCTATTTTATTCTAAATATTTATTGTTCTAGTGAAGCATATTCAAAAGCAAAAGAACAAAAATTTACTTCAGATTATTTCATACTTTTTTTAATAGGCAACAAATTCTTACTATTAAAACCAGAATCAGGGATATTCAACCCTAACAAACAAAGCTACCTACCCTATTAAAATGAGAATAAGGGGTATTCAACCCTAACGAACAAAGCTACCTATCCTATAATAGTACAGAGAGAGGCAAACCACTCAAAGAAAGAACAACCTGAGATGGTTTTACAATATAATCGAAACCACCTCCAAATTTTTTTTAATAGAATTCAAATATTCCTCAAATTAAAAACTCTACTTACAAATATATATATCAGTATAGCAAATGCAATAATCACAAAAAATATAAGATCCGCAATCAAGTAGAAGAAAAACCTTCAAAATCACATGACATAGCAATCGAATTATTCTCGACAGAATGGATGAATGTTAAAGACTATCAGACGTCGTTCACCAATCACAACAAAGAACTTCTAGAAGAGTGAAATTATGCACATTTTAATCTATAATATAAGAAAGGAAGTTGTTCTGGTTAAGACAACTAGACCCTTGCTTAATTTTGTGCCAAATCTCAATTTTAGGGGTAGTTTGTGTCTAAACTAATCATTTGTCAGAAAGTTAGCTGGTTTTAGTTACATAATGACTATTTGTTACACGTTTTTTGCCTTGAAATGATATTTTACTATTATTTGGATACACTTGAGTTGCATTTGAACCAAAACTATTTGACATAAAGCAAATTATGCATAACAGCATAACAGTATTGGGTGTTGCAAAATGGTCTTCCCAATGACCATATTGTTTACACCATTCCATCATCTTTCTTATTCTCTCTCTTCCTTTTACATAATGACTATTTGTTACACGTTTTTTGCCTTGAAATGATATTTTACTATTATTTGGATACACTTGAGTTGCATTTGAACCAAAACTATTTGACATAAAGCAAACTATGCATAACAGCATAACAGTATTGGGTGTTGCAAAATGGTCTTCCCAATGACCATATTGTTTACACCATTCCATCATCTTTCTTATTCTCTCTCTTCCTTTTACCTTTGCTATTCTCTCTCCGGCTTCTACCTATCACCAACAACATTTTGCAAAGTTTATCTACTTATAGATCTAAGTATTCTACAAAGTGTATGTGTCAATAACTTTGTAATGTTTTATGTTCTATTTTGATATTTACTTGATCGAATTGGAAAATTGTGCATTCTGGTTTACTTGGTCAACATGCTGAGATGTATTAACTTTGTTATGCCATTGCCATGTTTTGTTCTGATACTGTGCATTCCGATTTACTTGACACAATTTCTACTTTCAACAATGTCACACCCAATTATTTTTATTAACAAAATGCCAATGCTAAATAGTAAAACGTAGGGTGTGATGCTGAAGTTATGTTAAATTTATTTCGTTGTATGACAACTCTACCTTTTGATTCATGTTAAAATGTATTACATGAGTTATTTTCTTGTGCAACATTGACTTATATATATATATATATATATATATATATATATATATATATATATATATATATATATATATATATATATATATATATATATATATATATATATATATATATATATATATATATATATATAGAAAAAAAACCCCATAATATTGTTATTTTGAATATTTTCTGAACTGCATTGAACATAGAGCCATTAAATAGTCAAGCAAAGTACTTTAATATGAGTAACTTGTGGCACAAACTAGCTGCTATAAAGTCGGATTTGATGGCTAAGATAAAAAGCAATTATAAATTCTCGGGAGATGTATCACAATGCCAAATACTACTATAATGCCCAACTGTTACCTTTTGAATTTGTTTAATCCTCTCTCCATTCTTATTTATAAACAAATTTTAACTTTTTAGGTTCATTCAATAAATGATGTATTTGGACTATATATAAATTATATACATCAATTATTCAATGAACTTAAAAAATTAAAATTTACTTATAAATAAGAATGGAGGAAGTATTAGTATATCTTTATGTCAGTACCTTTTTTAGAATTTTTTTTCAATAACCAAGTTTTTCAAAAAAATTACGCATATAACCAAAATTTCAAAGTAATTACACGAATGATCATTTTTTCACTATTTTAACACATTGTCGCCACTTGCATTGCCGAATTGCAAACTGGGGCGGTTTAAAACCCCCGCTAAACGTTTTTATTAAGGTAAGTCGCCACTTGCATTGGCGACTACATTAAAAATTTTAATTTTCTTAAACTTTGCGCCGGTTTTAAACCCCCGCAGTTTACAATAAAACTTAAAATTTAAGTGTAGTCGGCAATGCAAGTGGCGACTTACCTTAATAAAAATGTTTTGCGGAGGTTTTAAACCACCCCAATTTGCAATTAGCCAATACAAGTGGCGACAATGTGTTAAAATTAAGAAAAAATGGTCATTTATGTAATTACTTTGAAATTTTGGTTATATGCGTAATTTTTTTGAAAATTTTGGTTATTGAAAAAAAAATCTCTTTTTTAAGCTAGCTGAATATCTCATTACTTCTTAACAAGATGATGTTGGACTTTTCAATTCCATATTCAAACAATTTAGAAACATCTATTTTTAATATTTAATCTTATTTGGTGATGAGTAAAAGAAATATTTCAAATATTTTAGTTTGTCTCTTAATATTTATTTATTTAATGGTCTTTAAACTATATAAATATGTTATATTAAAAGTCCTAAATATTTATTTATTTAAAGCTCTTTAAATATGTCTTTAATATTATAAATTATATATTTTTTTTGTATTTTATATATGATTTTAGTAGTGGTTTCAAAGCAAGTTTTATTTTAGAAGATAAGAGAAAAATAGTCACGTTTAAAAGAGAGAGTTAAACAAAATATATTAAAATATAAAGTTGTGCTATAGGCTATAACGTATACTATATAGACAAAATCTGTATTTTTTATTTTCTGAACATAACTGATGTGACCTCACAATAAAAATAAATAATTAATTCTTTAGGTAAATTTTGAAGTTGTAAAGCTCAATAATAAATGATAGTTTATTTGTATTTAATTTTGTATACGGATTTAATTTTGCTTTTTGTTACGTTCAATTTAATTTTGTATACAAATTTAATTACTATTATAAATTATTTTAATTTTGTATACTAATTTAATTTTATAGACAAAAAAATCCATTGATATATGGTATGGAATACAAATTTACTGATATACGAATTTAATTTTGTATACAAATTTAATTTTATAACTTGTAATTTTAATTAAGTAGCATTAGTCACAA
The DNA here is from genome assembly GCF_029867415.1 of Vicia villosa. Classification (NCBI taxonomy): domain Eukaryota; kingdom Viridiplantae; phylum Streptophyta; class Magnoliopsida; order Fabales; family Fabaceae; genus Vicia; species Vicia villosa. The sequence goes on along the minus strand of NC_081183.1, from coordinate 192,268,082 downwards.
TTTTACAGTTCCACATAATTTGTTATATTTTTTATGTGCATATAAAAAAGGAAAATTGTGTGATCCAAAAAAAAAAAAATTAATGTTAATAATAAGTATTGTATATACTTAATGGACATATTGCAAGTTGCGTGTATTATATTATTAGACTTTTATTGTGCGTATAAGTGTATCTATTTTTTTACTTCTCAATTATTAAGACAAATTAATGTTAATAATAATAAAAAAAATATTTTTTTAAATAGACTAATTTGATATATGATTAATAATAAGAAAATAAATTAATATTAATAATTTAAAATTATAATTATTCTTAAGTTTTTCTGAATAACGAAAGACTAAATTTTTGTGAAAGATTATAATGTACAATTCTCTTACAAAAATTTCATAAAAATAGCTATCAATAAACTTATAATAATAATAAATAATAATAATGAAAATCATATTAACTCAAATTATGCTGATATTTTATCATTGGATTTGACAATGTTATGTGCTTTAAAGATGTTACCGAATCAAATTTTTATTGGTATACGGGAAAAAATATTTTGTTGATTCAAATATTTTTATAAATGATGTCAAAATACGGACAAATAATCTATTATTAACCTAAATTATATTTATAAATGATATTATTTTTATATAAGAAAAATATATACTACTGATTTATGTATTTTTATAAATGATGTCAATTTTTTTTTTTGTTTTATTATTTCCTTATTACTGTATTTGTTAGAAATTCAACTTTGTTTTTTTTTTTCAACTTTTTTTAATGTCACAATATTTTTTCATAAGCTTTAACTCTCTTTTAGTTTCTCTTTTTAATCCTACATTTTAGTTGTTAAAGAGTTACTAAATTCCATGCAACTTTATTTTCAAAAACAACTCATAATTTATTTTGAATAAAAATATTTCTGTACTTCAAAAATTTATTTTGTTTTTATTAATATATTTTTTATAAAAATCAATTACTATATGTGAAAATAATGCGCGTGTCCGACCAGGTGCGTACGCACGGGTTTGTTACTAATAGTTAACAAGACAAAAACAACCTTTCATTCTCACTTCAATGTTGACAATTGAGCTATAAATAAATGGATATAAGTGTGACACAATAATGCTTGTGCTTGAAGTTATGTAAATATCTGATTTAAAGAAACCTCTATTCCACACAAGAATGAAACTAAAAAACACCAAAAAGAACAAAAAACTGGGAAAACATGAATGGTTAATTCTCAAAAGTGCAGCCATTTTTTTTAGTGTAAACATATTCAGAACATCCAACATATATTAATGCTCGTAATAATCAAATTCCAAACAAAGTAACAGGATCGTGAGGTTAATTCTACATAAACCTATAAGAAAAATTTGAAGCAAATAAAATTAATACAAGCTTGAATAAATAACATACTTTGGGTTCATCTTACTATATATTAATAAAAAAATTACAAGAAGAGTCTATTGAAACTAGTCAATGATGATTCAAAAATACAATCAAACAAAAGCTATGACAAATAAGAAAATCAAACAAGGCATTAAAAAGCATAGATGAACTTACATTAAAATTTGAACAAGTAAATTGTTAGAGGAACTTAATTTAAAAAGTTGAAACTAAACTTTCAACATAAGGGATGACAGTAGACATATTTATGTTATTCACATCTCCCATACTTATGTTATTCATATCTCTCCTATAAGGAATTAGCTGTCCAACATTTCTTTTCCCAGAATAGCGAATTAGTAGTCCTTGAATGCTTACCGATAACAGTATATCACCATTCTCGAATACATGTAATGGCAATAATTGAATAATCATGGAGTAATCAAATAGAGAATGATAATCAAATTTAAGAAATTTGGTCCAAGACTTGTCAACTCCAAATTCCTTCATCTGCCATATAACAAAACTGAGTTCCTTATCCTTGGTGTGATGATAAAAACATAGACAATCCATCAAATTGCAAACAACTGGCGGAGGAAACGGTACTTCATCAAACTCTCGAGGGAACGCAAACTGTGTGTATGTCTCTGTTCCCAAATCAAGTGAGATAATCACAAATTGCTCGATACTAAGATTTTTTCTACTATAAAAATCATTGTTATCCAGAAGAGCAAACCAGTTAAGACTGTTACTCAAATAGACACCGCTATTCCTAATACTAGAATAGGGATAGACAGGAAAAAACACAATATTCTTCCAAACATTATCCCCGAAAGTGAAAACTCTCACTTCTTCCGAAGAGAACGCCACCAACTTATACTTGTTGGTTAAATTATCATAACCAAATGAGAGTTTGAAAGCGAAATCTGAATAGTCAAAAGGAAGGAGAAAAGAGGCTGAGTTTTCATGTAATAGGGTGGTTGCAGGATTCCGTAGATAAAATTTATTTTCACGGGAATTGAGTGAACAGATCAATCCATTGCATGAACCAATAACACGGATGTGACGACAATATTCAATCAATCGGTATTCAGAATTCTTTGTAAAGATGTCGATTGGTGGATTCTCAAGAATGCTTATGGGGTAGACAAATGTGGAATTGTTGAATTTGTGTGACGATATGAGAATAATGTATGGAATTCGTGAAGATTTTTTTTGGTGCATTCTGACGAAGAATGGATCGGAGATAATTGAGTTCCAAGACTTGCTCACACATTTGAGTTGCGTGAGTGATTTTACGTTAAACCACGACAGGACTTCGGCAATGAGTTCGTCCGGGAGGTTTACTGGGGAAGGTGAGATGATTTCGTGCGGCAAATTCATCATTGGAGTTGAGAATGTTGAATTCTAACTGCAAGTGCAAACCAATTCAAATTGCGATTATTTAAGGAAAAATATTGAGTAGAAATCGATTTTACGTTTTTATGGGACGGTTAGGAATTTAATTTGATTTGATTTTCTCAAATTCAATTTTACACCAAAATATAATCTCATACAATTAATCTTTAGGATTATATGAATGATTTATAATACTTAGCCGAATCACTATTTGATTTGATTTACCTGTATATCTATAGCTGATTTGTTCAAATTCTGGTTTAATTTATTATAAAAATTTATAATTGATTTTAATATAATGTGTTTTATTTATAAATTGTTTAATTTAATTTGTTTGTATATAAATTTATAATACAAGTTGATTTTATTATTCAAATTGTTATAGATGATTAGGGGTGTTCGCGGTGCGGTTTGGGCGGTTTTGACGAAAAAAATCATCCGAACCGCAAGAGAAAAAATCGTGCGGGTTGGTTTGGTTCGGTTGGCTTTTAAAAAAAATCCGAACCAAACCAAACTAATGCGGTTTGGTTCGGTTGGTTCGGTTTTTTACAAAAATTTTATTGAGTCATAATACACATATAGATGACAACATAATTTTGTATTTAGACATTCATACACTATCAAATAACAACAAAACTTGTCATATTTTGACAACAATTTTCCATTTAATATGTAAAAATTAAATTTGAAAAAAGTGGAATATTAAATATAAAATAATAACGTAAAACAATATAAAAAATATTATAATGAAACAAAATAATATAAGAGACAAGAGATTAGTGAAGGTGAAAAAGAAAAAAAATGTGTTGAGAGATTAGAGAAGAAAATGTGCGATAAAAACGAAACTGAAATACGAAACATTTACATAAAAATAGAAGGTGAAAAAGAAAGAATATAAGAGAGTAGAGATTATAGAAGAAGAAGAAGAAGGAAGATGTATGTGGCAAAGAATGTGCGATAATGTTATTAGAGATTTGAGAAGATCGGGACTAAAATTATATGTGTAAGGATGAGAAAATTGTTGGTAATCATAAGGCAAAGGTATAATAGGTTTAATTTTTGGTTGGATGTGAGTTAAGTAAAATTTAGGTTGTAACATAATGCGGTTTGATTCGGTTTGGTTCGGTTTACAAAATACAAACCGCAAACCGAACCAAACCGTGCGGTTTTGTTAAAAGATGACCCAAACTAATCCGAACCAAATGCGGTTTTTTGCGGTTTCGGTTTGGTTTGGTTTGGTTTGCGGTTTTCTATTGGGTTGGTTTGGTTTTGATCACCCCTATAGATGATCATTGAAAACTTTAAGAATCGAATATATGAAATTGATTCAAATGACAATCTATAATATAAGAAAATCTATAATATAAGAAAATTTACTGTTCTGGATTTCTCAAAAATACCCTTTGATTAATTTAGTCTAAATAAATAATTTCGGGGGAAAATGTCTTTTTCTTATTTGTATAGTAATAATAACAATTAAGTTTTCCCAAACTGCTTTTCTCCTCTACACGACAATCTAACCCACTTTACCAAATTTATTTTTCCAAAACCTATTTTCTCTTCTACACGACTATCAAACCCGTGTTCTTCCCCAAAGTTTTCTTGAAACCATAACACAGCATGCAAAAAAGCTATTTTTCGGCTGCTAGCATGAACACACACGTTACCTATTTGCTTTTCCTGCGAAAATTTCTTTGTCCATCTTCCTATGGGGGCAACCCCCAGCGAAAATCCCAACTTATCTCTGCTTCGGAGATGCATCTCCGAAGTATTTTTTTTTAAAAAAATTTTCTAGACATCGGAAGTGCATTTCCGAAAACACCAAATGGGGGTGTTTTCGAAGATGCACTTCCGAAGTATTTTTTTTCTAAATTTTCCCAGACTTCGGAAGTGCATTTCCGAAAACACCAAATGGGGATGTTTTCGGAGATGCACTTCCGAAAACACCTTTTCTTTAAGATTTTTTCAGACTTCGGAGATGTATCTCCGAAAAAATCCCAAAATTGAAATTTTGATTAATTAGGAGATGCATCTCCGAAAAAACCTCCCAAAAAATATTTTGGGATATTAATTAATTCACATATCATAGATTTGATATAATATAATTTATGAGTTATGAATAATAATAATTATATATTTCTAATTTGATTCATATTTTAAAATTTAAAATAATTTTAATTAAAATAAAATAAAATAATTTCAATTACAAAAAATTTAAAATAATTCCAATTATTAAACTGTAGTTATGAATAATTTCAATTCATGTTTCAACGATTGATAATAATATTGAAAGAGATCAAGTAAGAATAATGATAATAATGATAAAAAAATCATTTTTCATAATGAATTATGATAAAAAAAAATCATTTTTCATAATTAATCATGAAAAAAATATAATTTTTCATGTAGTTAAAAAAAATTTAAAAACGATTTTGTCTTAATTTTATTTAATGAATAAATTTTATATTTAATTTTATATAATTATAAAATTACTTATGAAATTAGAATGTTTTTAATTTATATAAGTTAGTAAAATAATTTTTAACTTTAAAATTGTTTAGGAAATTTTGATTCACCTTGATTTTATTGATTCACCTTATTTTATTGATTCATATTGATTTTATACCTTATTAATTGTATTGATTCACCTTGATTTTAATTTTTTAATAATTACTGAATTTTTTCGGAAGTGTATATCCGAAACATTCCAAGACAAAAAATTGGAATATTTCGGATATGCATCTCCGAAGACACCCCTCTCCAAAAAAAGGGTGTTATCGGAAGTGCATCTCTGAAAACACCTTTTTTTTCGTGTTTTCGGAAGTACATTTCCGAAACCACCTTTTTTCTCATAAAATAAGTGACTTCGGAAATGCATTTCCGAAACAGGGGACATTTTGGGGATTTCGCCAGAGGTGACCAAGAAAGTAGGGAGGTGGGTCAAGAGATTTCCTTTCCTGCACACACAATCCTACCAATTGTCTCACCAACAAATATCTCTGTCTCTCTCCACAACAAATACATCCATTTCTTCTCCATCTCTCTACGCAACAAATACTACCGGCCCTAAGCTTCACTATGGCAAGACCTTGTGCGAAATTGAAGGAAATCAATGAAAGTAAGGAACTCTGGAAAATCGCGGTCAGAATCCATCACAAATGGACAGTTTTATCAAAGACCAAAGAGCACTTCGAACTAATTCTGGTTGATAAAGAGGTTTGCCGATTATTAATTTGATGAAAATATTTGACATTTACAATTAGGGTTTCGTTTCAGATTTCACGTTTGTTTTGCAATTTTTGTACGGTTTACTCATACTTCTACTTTTTTGACGGTTTATTATCGTTTTATTCTTTAGAAGTAATGGAAACACTGGTTTTGGATGCTGTTAATTTTTTGCTGTTGTTGTTTTTTTCGCTTTTTTTGCTGCTGCTGTTGTTTCTTACACACACCAAATGCTACTGGATTTGGCTGTTAAATACTTAAATATTTAGAAGTAATGGAAATATTGGTTTTGGCTGCTAATGTGATATTATTGACTGAAGTGCATTTCTTATTGTAATTTATTAAACACTTCGTTGTAATACTAAACGTGCATGAAAAGTTGCATAAGGAAACTTAAAACACTTTATGAACTTCCATCACCTTTGGATTCTTTACCATCTCAGACATCGCCCATAAAACAATACCTGAGTATGTTTCGTTATCAGCAGTGAAAAAGTCCTGCTTATGAATTGTCACTATCTGTAAGTACTATATATGTAAATCAGAAAAAATGTTGTTTGGTTAGAACTTTTTATATTTGTCATAAAACCATTATACATTCATCCAGTATAGAATATAATAACTTTTCAAATTGGATGATAAACTGATGTAAAAAAATATTTTAAATTGGTCACTAACAAAATCGATCACGATGTGTTTGGTTATAGACCAACCTGGATGATTGTTTTAACGCTGTTGTTGTTTTTGGCTGTTGCTGTTTTTTTCTAGCACACATGTTGTTACTATTACATGGTTCACATTAGACCTTATTGTATTACTCAAATAAGAGTTCATAATACACTTCATTTTGATATTACCTACTAATATTACATGTTTATTTAAAACTGAATTTGATTTGTATTTATTTCAGGGTACTGATATTCACTGCAGAGTACCAAGTGCGCTTAAACATACTTATGATTATGTTTTAACGGTTAACAACACATATACCATCTCAAATTTCCAAGTTACTTTGAATGATCTTATGTTCAAGCCTTCCCACCATAAATATATCTTAACTTTCACTGGTGGTACTTCTGTATCTGACAAGAACAAACACGACATACCACAAAAACCACTTATCTTCACTCCTTTTGGTGATATCCTTACCAACAAGGGAAATAGGGATGTGTTGAATGGTATGCACCTAAATGAATCTTTTATATTATATCCTAACTGCCTAAACATAACATATTTTTGTCGTTTCCAATCCATTTGTAGATATCACAGGAATCGTTGTGGAAATTGGATACACCCAGATGCACAATTCGAACAAAAAACAGCAGATCAATTTGGTCCTTAAGGATTTGGGGTACAAACAATTTTTACTTCCAACTTTCTTTTAAAAAATGAATTGATATTAACAACCGTGTTTAATTAATCTTTTCTTTTTTGCAGAAACAACATCCTTAATTGTACATTATGAGAAATTTATGCGGTCCAATTTCATGATTTCTATAGTTCAAGAAAAGATTTCACAATACCAACGATTATTGTTTTGCAGTTTTCCAGAGTCAAAGAGGAAAGTATATTTTTTCACTAAAACTTTTTGTTTACATTATTCGTATTGCCATTACACATTATTAATTCATCTTTTCTGGATTTGCCTAGGCAAATATCCTTTATTTGTTTCCAACACATTCAGCGTTACCAAATTGCACATCAACGATGATCTCCCTAAAATCCTTCCAAAAGGGCAGAAGACAATTGGTGTAAAGTGGGTTTACAAGACAAAGCTGAAGGAGAGTGGTGAGGTTGACAAACACAAGGCACAATTGGTCGCTAAGGGCTACAAAGCAGGATTTTGGTGTTGATTATAAAGAAGTCTTTGCTCCTGATGCAAGGCATGATACAATCAGATTGGTGATTGCTATGGCAGCTCAAAACTCATGGCCTATCTTCCAGTTGGACGTAAAATCAACATTCCTCCATGGAGATTTGCGAGAAGAGGTATTTATCGATCAACCTCCTAGTTATGTAAAGCTTGGCAATAAGCACAAAGTGCATAAGTTAAAGAAAGCTCTATATGGGTTAAAACAAGCTCCACGGGCTTGATATAATCGTATAGAAACTTATTTTTTGAAGGAAGGATTTCAAAAATGTCCTTATAAACATACACTTTTCACAAAGACTGAAGATGAAGGAAAAATGCTCATTGTTTGCTTATATGTAGATGATTTGATCTACACTGGAAATAATACAGCCATGTTTGGATGTTTTAAGAAATCCATGATGGCTGAATTTGAGATGTTTGATCTTGGCGTGATGCATTACTTTCTTGGCATTGAAGTAGTGCAATCTTCTACTAGAATTTTTATTTCTCAAAAGAAGTATGTACGAGATATCATGAACAAGTTTCAAATGAAGGATTGTAATCCTGTAAATACTCCATCTGAGTTTGGTATGAAGTTAAACAAAGATGATGGCAGAAAGAAGGTTGATGACACTATTTACAACCAAATAGTGGGAAGTTTAATGTATTTGACAGCAACAAGACCAGATAAAAAGCATGATGTAAGTGTGATTAGAAGGTACATGGAATGTCCCACAGAGATTCATCTCTTGGCCGCAAAAAGAATTTTTAGTTACTTGCAAGGTACTAAGGACAATGGGCTGTTCTACAGGACACTACAGAAACAGTCAATGGCTAACAATGGCAAAATTGTTTTACACATTGAATGATTCAAATTTAAAGCAAAATGAAGACAATAACAGCCTTTGTATTACGATCACTGGTTATAATTATGAAAGAGAGAAAGAAAAAAATCTCTATTCTTGAATCAGTATGGATGTACTTGAGTTGGTGTAAACAAATTAAGAACATCCAACAGATATTAATGCACAAATAATCGAGTTCCAAACAAAGTAATAGGATCATCCAATTTATTCTACATATACCTATAAGAAAATTTTGAAGCAAATGAAAATAATACAAACTTGAATTAATAACATAATTTGGTTAATTTTACTATATGACAGAGATTGCTGAGAATAGCCAATAGTTAATCATTCAAAAACAAACAAACCAAAATTATGACAAATGGAATAATCAGACAATGCATTAAAAAGCATAGATGAACTTACTTAGACAATGCTTTAAAATGTTGAAACTAAACTTTCAACATATGGGATGCTAGCAGACAGACTTATGTCAATGATATATGTAGTTTTCACTACTTCATTATCTCTCCTATTATAATGAATTAGATGTCCATTATTGATTTCCAATATCAGCATATCTCCATTCTCGAAAACGTGTAATGGCAACAAATGAACCGTACATCCGGAGCAATCAAATAGAGAATGATAATCAAATTGAAGGAATTTAGTCCAAGATTTTTTGACTCCAAATTCCTTCATCTGCCATATAACAAAACCACCGTCCTTAGTGTAATGATAAAAACATAGACTGTCCAACAGCTTGCAAACAATTGGCGGAAGATACGGTAATTCATCAAACTCTCGAGGGAGCTGAAACTGTGTATATGTCTCTGTTGCCAAATCAAGTGAGATAATCACGAGTTGCTCAACGTTAAGATCCTTGTTATAAAAACATTTGTTATTGAGAAGAGCAAACCAATTAAAACTATTACTCAAATAGACACCGTTATTCTTACGGTAATGATAGGGATAGGCAGAAAAAAACTGAATATTCTTCCAAACATTATGGCCGAAAGTGAAAACTCTCACCTCTTTGGAAGAGAACGCAACCAACTTATACTTGTTGGTTAAATTATCATAACCAAATGAGAATCTAAAATAGGTTTTCTTATGCTGAAAAGAAAGGCGAAAAGAGCCTAGGTTCTCCGAGAATGGCACGTTGGTTGCTGGATTCCATAGATGAAATTCGTTCTTACAAGAACTTAGTAAACATATCAATCCATTGCATGAACCAATAACATTGTAGAAAGGACGCAATTTCATCAATTGGTATTTAGAATAATTTTTGAAGATATACGGATTCTCAAGTAAACAGCTTATGGGGAAGATATGAAGTGAGACAAATTTACCATGGTGCGAAAAGAATAGGCCGACGTGTGGAATTCGTGAAGATTTATCAAGGTGCATTTTGACGAAGAAGGAGTCGGAGATGATTGAGTTCCACGATTTGCTCACACATTTGAGTTGCGTGAGTGATTCCACATTAAGCAGAGATAGGATTTCGATGATGAGGTCCTCTGGGAGGGTTACTCGCGACGGCGTGTTGATTTTATGCCGCGAATTTGAGGGAAGAACGATACTCATTGGTGTTGAAAACTCGAATCCTTACGGTAGAGAGGAAAACCGAAACAACAGTTACTTAAAAAGAATATTAAGCTCCACTATATGGAAGAAATTGACTTTTATATCTTTATGGGACGGTTGGGACATAGACTCAAATTTAAGGCTAGTTCGTTTTAGTTTTAAAATTTTTTTTTAATATTTTTTAAAATAGATTTTATAAAACCGTTTTTTAAATTATTACAAATTTTATTATTTTCGTTTTTTTCTAAATTGAAACATTACTTTTGACATCCTATGTAACATAAAAACAAATATTATAAAAAAAAAATCAAAATCGTAATTTTTTCAAAATATCCTATATAACATAAACAAATATTATGAAAGACCAAAACATAATCAAAATCGTAATTTTTTCAAAAAATGATATTTTAAAAATGATTTTTATGAAAATTTATTTGAAATAACTTCAAAATTAATTTGTTTTTTGAAATTTTGATATTCAAAAAAAATTTCAATAAAAAGATGAAATACCTACAATAAGCTTTTATGAAAATTTTCTTTGTAAATTTTTTTTATACAAAATTATGTATCATTATAAAAATCATTTTTAAAAAAATCCAAAACAAAAAGGCCCTTAATTTTATACCAAAATAATTTTTTTCTTCGTTCTGGTTCTGAGATTTCTTTAAATAATTTTCAATCATTACTCGAATGATTATTTTAATATTAATTCAAGTTAGTCTCTCAACAATGTTGATTTTGGAGTCTATTAAAATGAGATTTAAAATAATTTTAAAGACTTTTTGTACAGCAAAAAATTATTGTGATTTAATTAATATTTTTTTATCAAACTCAAATAAATTTGGTGGTATTTAATTAAGACGATTTTTATTTTTATTTTTAGGTGATGAAATGTGTTTCATAGTGTTCACGTAAAGAAAACCAATTTTATAACTCTCCTGAAAGTAGTTAGATAGAGTCACAAGAGAGTTATGATGGGTAACTTTCTGCTTAACGATCTCAGTCTACTTTTTGGGGCAGTTTGTTTTGGTTTTTTTTAAAAATGATTTTTATAGTGTTAACAAATTTTGCGAAAAATTTTTTTACAAAGAAACTTTTTATAAAAGCTTCAAATGAAAATTTTGTTTGAATAGTTATTCTTAAAATGTGATTTTAGGTACTTCATCTATTTATGGGGAAAAAATTTGGATATCAAAATTTCAAAAAATCACTTAATTTTGAAGCTATTTCAAATAGATTTTCATAAAAATCATTTTTGAAATACGACTTTTTGAAAAATTATGATTTTGACAAAGTTTTGGTCTTCAATTATGTATGTTTATGTTATAAGATTTCAAAATTAGTGTTTCGTTTTAAAAAAACGAATATAAAAAAACTTGTAATATTTTGAAAAACGGTTTTAGAAAATCTAATTTCAAAAATATAAAGAAAAAATCCATTTTTTTAAAGTTGAAACAAACTGGCCCTTGGTTTGAAGTCTCTCATTTTTATAGTGGTTTGTTACCCTTGATAAGACACAAGCGAGACAAAGGCAATTGAATGTCGTTCAATGGTCATAAGAACAATTATTCGTTTATTATGAGATTTAAGAGACATGTTAGGGACATGCCGACATCACGACGATAAATATCCACAAATGAGTGTTTGGTATATCTCGACTATGCGCGGTTTGCACAACGTTTCCTAATATATCTTTGGCTCTAGGAGGTTTGTACAACTTCTCTTGTACAACTTTTGCATGGGCATTGCGTAAAAATTGCCATTTTGAAGAAATAATTTTATTTGCAAGTAAGCACTTATCATCAAAGAAATTTCAACAATAAGCAGTTAGTGGAAGAGCTTGATCATCCATAAATGGTCCTATAAGGGGCAAATCACTTCAGGAATTGATCACCTTAAAGGGAAAGTGTCGAAAACTCTGTAATCAAAGGTAAATTGTAGATATTTAATGAACATATTATTTTCGGGTGGAGATACTTTCTCAATCGAATTCCATCAAAGGATCAATTGATCAAGCGTGGAATTCTGAATAAGTGCCAATCCGTTCAAAGTATTGGGGCACGCCATCTCAAGATCATGAGATGCTTCCAAACTTATGTTGAGGCAAATTCCTCCAGAGATCCGGCTGACTGTGGCAAGATAGGCTACATAGGAGTCAAGAGTTCTCCATATATCTAGCTGCTCAAGCACGCCATGTCGTACATCTGCAATCGTTAAGTTTGAAGCGGGTGTCGAAAAATTACGCTTGCATAATATCTTATATAATAACCCTTTTTTCCTAGACAAGAAGCTTTGTTGCAAAAGAGTCCTTCTTAGTTTTAACCATCCACGAACCATCATAGGGGTATGTGTTGAAACATTCAAATCATTGCATAGATCATTGTCATGCATCAATTAGGTTTGATGACCTTCCGCGAGGCCGCTTCCTGTATGGTGTTGTTCTTCACGACAATTTTTTTAGGCTCTCTTATGAGAATTTTGTTGATGAATCATCAAAAATATTTCGTTAAAAAGTTCAGGAAGTGTTTCGCACCCAATAAATGCTTGAGGTAGCGGTGGTTTGGTGTAAAGTTTTCATATGTGAACTATGGAGCGGACCCTACTAGAGGGGGGAAACTGAGGAGTTCCTTGTATCGTTCCCGGTTGCACGAGGTCTGGTGGTGGAAGATCAGAAAGAATTGGTATTGAGGTTTGGCAATCTATCTAACGTAGATGCGGGGAAAGATTTCCTGCTGCTTCAGCTGCTGCGGAAACACGTCGTTAGGCGGCAACAACTTTTGATGGTGCCATTGCTTGATAATTCTAGTGAGAGGAATTAGACTACAAACTTGATAATATTATTTAAAGTTCGAGATCTATGATTCAAATGAAGGAAATCTGGATTTGAGATTAGTAGATCGTTAAAATCGCAGGAATCAAAGATCGATCAATTCTCATATACGGTGTCAATGTTCTATTTGAGAACAAAATGATGACTGAAAGGTTGAATTGATGCAGTGTTTTGAGATTGTGCAAAGTTCTGATTCAGAGGAGTAGAACTTACATGCAAGGTTAGTACTCTAACGTCCAAGTAAGTGAGAGAGTGAGTAGTCAATAGAGAGTGAATTTCATACCTAAAAATGACGTGCTAACCTCCTTTAAAAGGGAATTTGTTAGTAACTAAAATGTGAAGACGAGCGTGAGACGCGAATATCTGTTAGATGAATCTGGACAGTGGAGATATATTATTAGGATGAAGAGAGTGAGGGTTCTTCACCCACCTCCTAACCTTCTTGCCCACCCCTGGTGAATTTACAAAATTACCCCTTGTTTCGGAAGTTCATTTTCGAAACGGTACTTTTTTTTGAAAAAAAGGTGTTTTCGGAAATGAACTTCCGAAAACGTGTTTTTTTTAATATAAAATATTGGTTTCGGAGATGCATCTCCGAAATAAAGTTACATTTTCAGAAAATGTGGTGTTTCGGAAGTTCATCTCCGAACGCACCCCCTTGGAGAATTCGGAAATGAACCTCCGAAAATATGTCTGGACAGAATAAAATGAAAAACAACAACAATTTGCTTTATTTAATCGGGTGAAGATTACAACGATAATATTACATAAAATTAAAGTTACATATTGTTGAACACGGGTAGGTGGGGATGAGAGAGTGGTGGGGAGAAAAAAAGGCTTCCAAATTTCAAAAGGTGTACTACTGTAAGTAACAAATGACGGAGGAGGTGTAACCGGGGCCGGAACATATGACGGAGGAGGTGGATGTCCGGAGGAAGAAGAACCGGAGGTACGTCCACCGCGAGACAAAGGAGTCAATCAATGTAAGCTATAATTTATCATTATCATCAGGGGACGTCATTACAAAAAATTGGGAAAAAAATCTTATTATTTTTAATCTTGATTTTTTAGAAATGACGTCCCCAGATGATAATGATAAACTATAGCTTACAATGATTGGCTCCTTTGTCTCGCGGTGGACGTACCTCCGGTTCTTCTTCCTCCGGACATCCACCTCCTTCGTCATATGTTCCGGCCCCGGTTACACCTCCTCCGTCATTTGTTACTTATAGTAGTACGTATTTTTATTAACATGATAAATCCAATACAAAAACATTGTGCGATACAATCTGAAATCCGAACAAAACAAAACAAAACACGTCAAACAAAACAAAAACATGTTATTCTGCCCGACGAGCGTTACAAAATACACATCAAACAAAATAAAAACACGTTATTCTTCTCGACGAGCGAACTCCTCCAAATGAAGATAATTATACCAATCTTCATCCCACTCAGTATCAGAACCATCAGCGTTGATCACGCCTGAACGCTGAGCCTGCGCGTCCGAGCCATGGACTCCCAGGGGACGAGAAGCAGAACCAGTCAAAAGCTTCTTCTTCTCCTTCACCTCCTTCACCTCCTTCACCTCCTTCACCTCTTTCACCTCCTTCTTTGAAGAACCCTTTCTTCCCTTAGCGCCCTCTTTAGAAGACGCAGTCCTGCGTGCTTGTTGGTTGTCTGACATGTTCCTGTAAACAGTTGAAATCGATTAATATGCGAGACAAAATAAAAAACAAAAAAATTTGAACTTCTGATACAATTCGGAAGTTCATTTCCGAAAACTGGGAGGGAGGTGTTTTCGGAAATGAACTTCCGAAACACCCCTGCGATGCACTTTTCTGCAACTTCCATGGCAGACCCCTCAACCAAACTTCAAACCAAATCAAAATGCTTCTAAACAACCTAAATACTACTAACAACCTAACCATATATCATTTATGCAATTAAAACCCTAAATAACATGCATCACAAAACTAGATCTAAAAATTTCAAAACTTACAAAGTGTTAGGATTGAGGGCTTTTGAATGTTGTTTAGCAGTGTGATTGGAGCCTTGATGCAGCTTTGGAATTCTGTTTGCACAAATTTTCGCCTTTGCCACTTTTTGTTTTGATTTAGGGTAAATGATTGGGGGAGGGGGAGTGTTTTGATAAATCTGCAGAAATCGCAGTATTTCGGAAGTTCATTTCCGAAAACATTATTTCGGAAATGAACTTCCGAAATAAGTCAATTTTTTCAAAAAAAAAGCGCTTCGGAAGTTCATTTCCGAAGCAGGGTTATTTTGGTATTTTCGCTGGGGGTGACCCCCATAGGGAGGTGGCCAAAGAAATTTTCAAATTTTTTTATGCTTGTATTATTTGCTTTCCTGATTTATTTATTCCGTCCTTTGGTCGGCATAGAACAATTACTTAACATATACTTAGTGACAATAATTTTACCATCATCACTTTGCGTTTTCATTGATCACATATAAATTATCTGTGTAAAAAAAAAACATTTTTTTTATATAAAAGAAGTCATGGTGTTTTATCAACTTTGCATTAAAAATGAATAAGTTAATAATAGCATCTTTGACTTACCTAAAATTAATAATCCTTTTTATAAATTTACATTAGTTTAGCAAGTAACTAAAAATGTACACAACTTAAGTAAAAAAAAAATCAGCAAATCATTTGAAAATCATACTCAACCAAATAAAATCTTATTTTGAAATATTTAACAAATGGAGCTTTTTGAAGAGGTAAACCAAAGAATATCGAATAATTTCTTAGAGGGTATAGTGATTTCTTGTAGTAGATATTAGCTATAGTTCAATATAGCTAATAGTTAATATAAAAATGTCAATGATTATTACTATTACTTCATCAAAGGGATCTTACATATTCTCCCAGTCATGTGGGAATTTTGTTACTTTCATAGAGAATGCATCTTCCTGCAGGATAAGAAACTAATAGCTTTTGAATCAAAGCAATAAGCCAAAAAGATTGTTTTAGACAAACCAGGAAAGCAATTGGATCCAAGTTCTTTCTAAAAGGGGGAAAATAAGAACATCCAATCCAACACATATTAATGCACAAATAATCATATTCCTATATAAGCTTTGAAACCGGGTACACGTACTGTATTTGGGATATTTTTTTTCATTATTTCCTTTCGAGTGAAATTTGTGATTTTCTTAGATATCGATATAGTATATTTATGTTTTTTAATTTCTTCTTTATTGTACCTTAACATTATTTTTGATTTTTTAAAATTTTTATAGTATAGTTTTATTGTGAACCTAACAATTTAGATCTCTTCTCGTACTTTTCATATGGAAATTAAAACTCTTATTTTTATTAATGTACCTGTAACTTTTTTTTTTAAATACCGTATCCCATACCAGTACCTATACCGGCACCGAGCACCGTACCCGTACCTATGCATCATAGGCTATAAGAAAGTTTTGAAGCAAATGAAATTAATTAATACAAGCTTGAATCAATAACATAATTTGGTTTACTTACTATATTTGAATAAGTATGACAGAGTTTGAGTCAATTAAGAATAGTGAATAGTTAATCATCCAAAAATACAAACAAACCAAAGTTGTGACAAAAATCAAACAAAGGCATTGAACAA
This sequence comes from Vicia villosa, assembly GCF_029867415.1. Taxonomy (NCBI): domain Eukaryota; kingdom Viridiplantae; phylum Streptophyta; class Magnoliopsida; order Fabales; family Fabaceae; genus Vicia; species Vicia villosa. Next base: position 192,251,341 of record NC_081183.1, on the reverse strand, counting down.
TATAGATGAACTTACATAAAAATTTGAACTAGTAAATTGTAAGAGGAACTTACTTTAAAAAGTTGAAACTAAACTTTCAACATAAGGGATGACAGAAAACAACATACAGTTATTGGTATGTGCAGGTTTCCATACTACTCTATTATCTTTCCTATAATAGCGAATTAGTTTTCCAACATTGTTTTCCAATATCAGCATATCTCCATTCTCAAATACATGTAATGGCAACAAATCAACTATTCTAGAGCAATCAGATAGAGAATGATAATCAAATTTAAGAAATTTAGTCCAAGACTCTTCAACTCCAAATTCCTTCATCTGCCATATAACAAAACTATGTTCCTTGGCGTAATGATAAAAACATAGACTGTCCATCAACTTGCAAACAATTGGCACAAGAGACAGTAGTTCATCAAACTCTCGAGGGAACTGAAACTTTGTATATGTCTCTGTTCCCAAATCAAGTGAGATAATCACGAGTTGCTCAACATTAAGATTCTCTTTATATAAACCCTTGTTATCGAGAAGAGCAGACCAGTTAAGACTATTACTCAAATAGATACCGTTATTCTTAATAGTATACGAGACAGAAAACCATTTAATATTCTTCCAAACATTATCTTCGAAAGTGAAAACTATCACCTCTTTAGAATAGAATGCCACCAACTTATACTTGTTGGTTAAATTATCATAACCAAATGAAACTTTCGAGTCGCTGTAATATAATATTTGATGCTGAAAAGCAAGGGGATAAGAGACTAGGTTTTCAGAGAATGGCCTGGTGGTGGCTGGATTCCATAGATAGAATTCGTTCTTACAATAATTCAGTAAACAGACCAATCCATTGCAGGAACCAATAACACGGTGGTGACTAAGCCATTCCATCCTTTGACATTTGGAATCTTTATTGAAGATATCAATCGACGGATTCTCAAGGAAACCGCGTACGGGGGAGAGATGGAGTGAGACATATAAGCAACGGTCGATAATATGTGACAAGAATAGCATCATGTGTGGAATTCGTGAAGATTTATCAAGGTGCATTTTGACGAAAAAGGGATCCGAGATGATTGAATTCCAAGACTTGCTCACACATTTGAGTTTCATGAGTGATTTCACGTTAAGCATGGATAGGATTTGGACGATGAGTTCCTCCGGGAGGGTTATTGGCGACGGCGCGTTGATTTTATGCTGCCTATTAGATGGAAGAACCATACTCATCATCGTAGGTGTGATATGAACGGTGTTGAAAAGTTAAACCCTAATATATAAGCTTGTTATAAATCAATTGAAATAACAGTTATCTAAAACAGAAAATATATATATATATATATAAGTATGATATAAATCTTTCTACGCACGTAAAAAGAATTTTAGGCTATCCTATATAAAAGAAGTTTATTTTAGGTTTTTATGGGAGCTTTAGGATTCAAAATTGATTTTTTTTTCTTATCACCACAAAATTGATTTTATTATTTTTTTTTATCACCACCGTTTAGTCCGGTTTGGGTGTCAGTATCAAGTGGCTCCAGCCCCCCTCCGACCACAATTGCGGGAATCGAACCGTGGCTCTCCCTATCATGTTCAAGGCCAATCACCACTGAACCAACTAACGATTTCTAAAAATTGATTTTATTTTCACAAATTTAATTTTATACCAAAATAATCATATTAAATAATTCGGAAAGAATATTCGGATGATTATAAAATCTTCTAATATTAATATATTTTTTAAATAAATGAAATTTCATTAATTGTTTGATTTTTCATATAATAACATTTAGGCCTTTGGGCTTTCTTCCATCCAAATTCAAACCTTGTCTGTCTAGCTAGGGCAATTTCTTTTCCCACTTTGATAGGTTCTTTCAAATTTTTGGATAAAAGTCGAAATTAGCTCTCAATATTTAGAGATCAATCTCCAGACGCACTATTTTAACACAAAATAAACACAAATAGTTGGGTGAAAATTTTATGGAGTATATTCAGAGATGCATCTATGAAGATACTTAATTGTTAAAATAGTTAAAAATTTGATAATATTATTTAAAAGTTCGAGATCTACAAGGAGATCTGGATTTGAGAACAATGTACTGTTTGAGAACAAAATGATGACTGAAAGGTTGAATTGATGTAGTGTTTCAATTGTGCAAAGTTTCTATTTGGAAGAGCGGAACTTACATGGAAGGTGAGTACTCCGACATCCAAGTAAGTGGGAGAGTGAGTAGTGTAATATCAATAGGGAGTGAAATTCATACCTAAAAATGAGGCGTTAAAATCCTTTAAAAAGGAATTTGTTAGCAACTAAAATTTGAAGACAGATGTGAGACGCAAATATCCGTCAGATGAATCTTATCGGTGGAGATATGTTATTAGGAAGAAGTGAGTGGGGGTAAAATTTTCTATCCTTGTATAGTTTGTTTTCCCTTATTTATTTATTACGTCCTTTGGTCGGCATACAACAATTACTTAAGAGATTCTTAATGGCAATAATTTTACTATCATCACTTTGTGTTTTCATTGATCACAGATGTCACTTTTAAGGATGAATTTTATCTGTCTATGAAAAGCATTTTTTTTATATAAAAGAAGTCATGGTTTTAATCAACTTTGCATTAAAAATGGATAAGTCATTAATAGCATCTTTGACTTACCTAAAATTAACAATCCTTTTTATAAATTTACATTAGTTTAGCAACTTACTAAAAATCTATACAACTTAAGTAAAAAAAATCAGCAATCCTTTGAAAATCATACTCAACCAAATAAAATCTTATTTTGAAATATTTAACAAATGGAGCTTTTTGAAGAGGTAAACCAAAGAATATCGAATAATTTCTTAGAGGAAATAGATATTTCTTGTAGTAGATATTAGCTATAGTTCAAAGGGATCTAACATATTCTCCCAGTCATGTGGGAATTCTGTTACTACCATATAGAATGCATCTTCCTTAGGCAGGAGATAAGACACTAATAGCTTTTGAATAAAAGCAATAAACCAAAAAGATTATCTTATACAAACCAGGAAACCAGTTGAATCCAAGTTCTTTCTTTTATGAAAAAGGTACAAGTTTTGCGGCTAGTAAATGTTATTGGATCCAGGAAGAAACTCATGAAATAAACTTAGACGAATTGAGTAGCCCAAGGATTTATTGCATTTAACACAAAGAACCTCAAAATATCATGCACTTGTTTTGTAAAGACTTTTGCATTAAAGTAAGTAAGTAACTTCTAAATGGGGGAAAATAAGAACATCCAATCCAACACATATTAATGTACATATAATCAAGTTCCAAACAAAGTAATAAGTATGAGAGAGTTTGAGTCTAATGAAAATAGTGAATAGTTAATCATTCAAAAATACAAACAAACCAAAGTTGTGACAATGTGACAAATGGAATAATCAGAAAGAGGCATTAAACAATATAGATGAACTTACATAAAACTTGAACAAGTAAAATGTAAGAGGAACTTATTTCAAAAAGTTGAAACTAAACTTTCCACATGAGGGATGACAAAATATAGGTAATTGGTATTATATGCAGGATTACATACTACTCTATTATCTTTCCTATAATAACGAATTAGTTTTCCAACATTGGTTGCCAATATCAGCAAATCCCCATTCTCAAAAACGTGTAATGGCGACAAGTTAAGAATATTTGGGAAGCAATCCGGTAGAGAATGATAATCAAATTTAAGTAATTTATTCCATGACTTTTCAACTCCAAATTCCTTCATCTGCCATATAACAAAACTACCATCCTTAGTGTAATGAGAAAAACATAGACTGTCCATCAACTTGCAAACAATAGGCACAAGAGACGGTACTTCATCAAGCTCTCGAGGGAACTGAAACTGTGTATATTTCTCTGTTCTCAAATCAAGTGAGATAATCACGAGTTGCTCAACTTTAAGATTCTTGTTATAAAACCCTTTGTTATCGACAACAGCAAACCAGTTAAAACTATTACTCAAATAGACACCGTTGTTCTTAATGGTATAGGAGACAGGAAAACACTGAATATTCTTCCAAACATTATCTCCGAAAGTGAAAATTCTCACCCCCTCTTTATAATGGAATGCCACCAACTTATATTTGTCGGTTAAATTATCATAACCAAATAAAAATCTGAATTTTTGATGTTGAAAAGTAAGGGGATAAGACACTAGGTTCTCAGAGAATGGCCTGGTGGTGGCTGGATTCCTTAGATAGAATTCGTTCGTACGAGAATTCAATAAACAGACCAATTCATTGCAGGAACCAATAACACGGTGTGGATAACGCCATTCCATTCTTTGACATTTGGAATCTTTCTTGAAGATATCAATTGACGGATTCTCAAGTAAACCGCCTATGGGGAAGAGACGGAGTGAGACATATAAGCAACGGTCGATAACATGGGCCAAGAATAGCATGATGTGTGGAATTCGTGAAGATTTATCAAGGTGCTTTTTGACAAAAAAAGGGATCGGAGATGATTGAGTTCCAAGACTTGCTCACACATTTGAGTTGCATCAGTGATTTCACGTTAAGGAGGGATAGAACTTCGACGATGAGTTCCTCCGGGAGGGTTACTGGCGACGGCGCATTGATTTTATGCCCCCTATTAGATGGAAGAACGATACTCATCATGTGTTGAAAAGTTGAACCCTACGGCTGACCCTATGGTCTCGAGAATATTTTTGGAGATACATCTCCGAATTAATTTGTGGCAAAATTGGGGTGGCTAGGTTAAAATAGTTAAAAATGGACTCATGAATGTTTTTGGAGTATCCCTAAAAAATTTTGAGAGCCATTTCGGGTTTTCAGAAATGTGAGCCTCATCATAACGGTGAAAAAAGAAATTGCCAAACATGAGCAATGTTATTTTTTTTTGTTCGTATGAGAAACATTAATGGCGTTGGAATCATTCCTTTCTCTTTGCGGTTTTCAATACTAGAAAAATGCAATTTTATTGCAGATTTAGCATCACTCACTGACATGAGCGCTAAGTAACCTCGGCCTAACCCACACTATTTAAACGCTAAAAGTCCATTTTATAGTTATATTTTAAAATTATTTTATTTAATTCATTAGACATGGCTAAGCCGAGGCTACATATTTCTAATTTTTGATTTTTTTTAGGGTTAAATATGATTTTGGTCTTTATAAATATCTCAAAATTTATTTTTAGTCCTTATTAAAATAATGGCATATTTTGTTCCTATAAAATTTGTGTGCATGCAGTTTTAGTCCTGTTAATTTCTAAAATTTTGGAAATTATTTAATTACCTTTTAAATTTTAAATTTTTGAATAATTTTTTCTTACATGTTTTTTTTAAGAAATAAATTTTTCATTAATTTCAAAAAACACAATAAAAACAAGGCAATCGAATGATCCAACCTACTGCCACATCCAACAATCACCTAGGAGAGCATGGGCCTATTAAGGAACTTCCTAATTTTAAGCTTTAGCCAGCATCTATAAACAATGGTCTCAATAATTTATAATTTTTTGAACAGTATTTCTCTTTCTATCAGTGCTACTAAAGCACATCTTGTTGCGATAGCGTCATATTTCATATACCGTTTCAAAAGTGCACTTTAAAGTGGCAGCTTTCACCCATTTAAACCTTGCTATGACTGAAAATCCACCTCAGCTCCTCATTCCAGCTCTCAGGTCATGAGTGATTTGGAGCCATTGCAAAACCTCAAACCATATTTCTTTATGTTTTAAACACGTCTGCAAAATAATCATTAAAAAATACACAATGGTTTAACAGCTAGCGGGACTAAAACTACTACGTGCATAATAATTTTGTAGGGGCCAAACCATGCCACTTTTTTATAGGGTCCAAAGGCAAAATTTGATAATTTATAGGGGCCAAAAACATATATAACCTTTTTTTTATATATTAGACACTGCTGCACCTAGGCTAACTATTATTTTCTTTGTCTCTGTTGATGCAGTAAAGCAACAAGTAAAAGATTTGCAAGTATTACTCCGGTAATTATCGTGTCTACAGAGAATGGTTGGTTAGAATTTTGTTCAACGGTTTCTATGTTTTCGAGCTAGTGTTTAAATGAAAGAAAAGTAAAAATATATAAACAAGAAAATAAATACATTCTTAGGGAAGATGTAATACGGTGAACTGACTTTTTATCGATCGAAATGTCGCGGTAAGCAAGAGTCGCCACCGACTTTTATTTTATCCAAACAAATTCGGAAAGGCAAAAAGAAACAGAAAAAAACCTTTTTAAAGAAATCTAAGTTCGGGGGGTAATTTATGCAAAGGGAAGGTGTAAGGCACCCTTTGCATCCATGGTTTTCCATGGGCTCTTAATTGCTTTGCTTGCTCGTTTGTTTAGAAAATGTAGATGAAAGAGATAGGGACTTTAGCTCTTAAATGAGCGTAGCCCTTTTGAAAAATTGTGAGAAAGAATATTAAAGATGAGCATTGCAAGGCAATTAGGGGCAATTACCTTAAACTCAGATGATAGGTCTCTTTTAGCCTTTCAGAATGAGAGGGTCTATCCTTGCCATAAGAGGGCAGGAAGCCTTTCATTTGGAGGTTGAAGGGTCATCGAAGCATCCTTTGCCATAAGACTGTCCCATGCCATAGAAGGGCAGGTAGTCTAAGGCAAGGATCAGAATAAGCCTTTTCGTAGGCAGCCAGAAGATACCTCAGCCTTTTCCGTAGGCAACATCCGAGGGTCGAGGTCATTTGTGTATCGAAGGCAGCATCATTAGGGTCATGACCTTTTTATCGAGGCAACATGGCTGAGGTATCCTCGTATTCGAGGGACATGGCTTATTCTGCAAAAACACAAGGCAACAGGCAACAAGGCAACAGGCAACAAGGCAACAGGCAACAGGCAACAGAGAGGGTTACCCAAAAGCGTGCGTGTGTGCACCAATCATGTGATTCAATTCAGATTATATTATCTTGTGTTTAGTTATTCTAATTAATTTAGGGTTGCACTCCCTATTTTACTAACCACGCAGTAGTATAAAGCAATAAAAGGGAAGGGGACAATGAAACCAGCGGATCCCCAATGGGGTTTGACACAAGTAACAATAAAATAAAAACGAGGGGGAAAATTTAGGGTTACCGACTATGCGAGGCTTTGACATTTGGCAAACCTGAAAAGGCGGAAAAATGGCAAACAGAAATAGGGTGAGTGCATTATCGATTCGGAGGCAAACATTATAACCCTAAAAAATAAAGAATAATGAAATTTAAAAATAAATAAAGTAAATAGACACTTAGCTTCGGATTTGATCTGATATGGTTGGCGGGAAGCTTCGGGGTTAACCCTGAAAGAAACAAGGCAGGAAAGGAATGAAAGAGAAGCAAACCCTAAAAGTAAAATAATCTAAATATAATTTAAATTGAATTAGAATTAAATTACTTAACTTCGAGATTTGTTGAAGGCGCACGCTCGGGACGAACCATGTTGCTAACCCTGATAATGCAAGGCATAAAAGAAAAGAGAATATTTTAGTGTATTGGAATGTTCCTCGTAAACCCTGAGTTAAGGTATGATTTAAATGAGAAAATATAGATGATTTAATTAATTATTGGTCTCGCGACCTAATTAATTAAATCAGGATAATAAAATCGAATGCAAAAATAATTTTTATGAATTTTTTAAGGTTATAATAAAATAAATATGAATTTTAAAGTAATTAAAACATGAAAAAGAAATAAAAATTATAATTAAATAAATAAATAAATAAAATAAATATATAAATATATAATTAATAAAATAAATATGTTATTTATAAAAAGTTTTTTATAATAACAAATAAATAATTTATTATCAATAAGAAAAAGGAAATGTTTAAATTGATATATATGTATATATATAAAATAAAATAAGATTATGTCATATAAAATAAAAAAAAAATTAAAAAAAACTTATCTGGATCAGGTGCGGCACGCGCGTATGGACCACGGTGTACCTGCGCTCCCAGATGCGTTGGATCGGACTAGTAATGGAGTGGAAGGCTGGATTGCTGAGAGTGCACGGTAACATGTATGTCTTAAAGCACGAGATCTCTCTGTTTTTTATTCAAAATGCGCGCCAAGGCCAACCAACGGGAGATTGACACGCGGTCATCCCCTACCTCTGGCCGTCGTTTTAGGTTTGAACCAGAGCTTTACCTACGGCGCCTTCCATTGCTAAAACCTGTCCTGTTACGAATACAAGCAAACGAGAGAAAAAATATTTCGCGAGGCCACCATTCAAACCGTCTGGACCTCGCGAATTCACCTATGGCCTCAATTAGGTCAAAGATCACCTGTACTGAAAAACCCTAATCCAAACTAAGAAAACCCTAACCATGGTGCTATGATCAAAACGACATATAAATGCAATTGTATCTCCAGAATCATTCAGAGCAACAAAATAAACATGAATATGCAATTAATTTTGAATGACAATGTATGTATGATGCAAATCGATTCAAGTTTAGAAGTGACAAACCGAGTGGGATGCTCGCGCGTTCTTGAGGTTCTGGGCCTTGTAACTGATCGGGAAAGCTTCCTTGATGCCTCAGGAAGCTTTTTGAATCTTTAAAAACTCTTGAATCTCTCTGTAAGCAAGAAACCGAATTGGATTTCTTTGAGTTTTCTAGAGCTCGAGTTTGAGTTTTCTGACTGCAAAAATCTTGTCCCCAAGGGTTTGGTCTTGGTCAGTATATATATGAGATTGATTAGGTTAAATAAAAATGAAGGAAATCTCTTTGAATCAAGAATTCAATGTGATGGAAATTTGATTGAAATTATGAAGAAATTTTCCTTGATTATGGCTCAATTTCAATCTTCTTTTACCAATCTTTTTGTGCACGAATTTATGATGATTACAGGATATATTTGAGGATTGGATTGATTGAAATTAAAGATAAATTGAATCTTTTCAATTTTCCTTCTAAATATTTGATTAAATCATGATTTAATTGAATGTTAATTCATATAAAAATCAAATTTTAATCAAAATTTCGTGGCCTTCTAATTAGAGCTTCTAGATGAATTGGGGAACAAGCTTGGGCCAAAACATATTGGGCCTCTTTGCAAGAAAATTCATTTTGAAGCTCTTTTGTTCACATTTCTTCTTCAAAATTTAGCCAACTTTGACAAGGTATATCTCCCTCAACTTTTGAGGTATGGGGGTGTTCTTGGACTTTTTGGAAACCTTAGAGAGTCCTCTAACCAATGTCTTTGGTTCCATGTCAAAATCATTTTTCATTCTCATTTTATGACCTTTTGAAGAAAGTGTCTTTTTGTTGACTTTTGAAGAGGACCTGTAATGTATGAAGCCATATCTCTTGAACCATTGATCTATGGGCTCTAATTCTTGGACAATTGGATAGAGGAATGAATTCCCTTCAACATGAGCTTTGGTGGAAATTTTTCTGATGAAGTATGAATATTTGGCGAATTTTCAAAGTTTGGTTGACTTTTTCAGTTCATGCCCAAAATAGTAACTTTTGACTTTTGACTTCTCTGATCTTTCCTTGCATCATCATGATCAACCCTTGATCAAATGATGATTTTAGGGTTATGAGGATGTTGTTGACCAAATATCTTGAGTTTTGACTATATATTGACTTGAAATGACTGTTTTGCCCTTGAGAGTCGACTGTTGACCTAATCAGGATTTGAGGGACTAAATTTGCTCTGTTTGACTTGAAACTTTATATGGAGATACTTTGGGATGTTAGTGACCCTATGGAACCACCTTGAGCCATTGATTCAATGATTTTCCATCGAATTAATCAAACCCTAGTTCAGAGCTTTTGTATAGGAGAGTGTGTTTTGGAGCTTTGTCTTTTGATTTGGTTTTATGTATGAAAAATAGCATGGGCAAATTTTGGGGTATGACAGCTGCCCCTGTTCAATTATCTTAAACCTGAAGATGTAGAGTGGTCTGTATGCCAGTCGGTATCTGAAGGTGGAAGATGATTGAACACTAGAATACCAAGAAATTTGCCCTAGCTGAAGTAAGGACTTTTGTCGGAGATGGGCTTGTAGATGCCATCTGATAGTTGTTGGAGTGTGGATTGTTGCGAAATTTCTGCTTTTGCCGTCTTCTCTTTTTTTGTTTGAATGTTGAGGAACCGTCAAAGGTGTCGACTCAAGTCTGTGTTGGGTTATTTAAGGAACCGTCAAAGGTATCGACTTAAATTTGAAATACGTCGTTAAGGAACCGTCCAAGGTGTCGACTTAACTGAGGGGGTGTTGTTAAGGAACCGTCAAAGGTGTCGACTTAACTCTTGATGTGGGTTGTTAAGGAACCGTCAAAGGTGTCGACTTAACTTTGAACCATATTATTGAGGCACCGTCAAAGGTATCGACTCAGATATGCAGATAGATTGTATAAGGAACCGTCAAAGGTGTCGACTTATATCTGAAGTGTGTTGTTAAGGAACCGTCAAAGGTGTCGACTTAACTCTTTGATGTATTAAGGAACCGTCAAAGGTGTCGACTTAATACTTGAGAATAGATTGTTAAGGAACCGTCAAAGGTGTCGACTTAACTCTTTTGTAAACAGATAGTAATATCCTGAAAAGTAGAGGTTAGTTTTCTTATGTCATGACATGATGCATGCAATGTGTTCGTGTGACGGGATTCTCAAAATAAATGAGGACCTCGTATGTTATGTATGCAATTGTCGCGCTGTTTTATGTATTATGTATGAACGTGTATGCAATTGTATGAATATGTTTATGACATGTGATATGTGAATATGATTCATGTTGTCTTGATTGAGAAAATAAATCTCTGTATCTTTGAAGATGTTCAGCTGGGGATTTACGGTTTCTGCTTGGGGATGATCAGTAATTTGATGTTCCCTGATTGGGATACAGAGAAAATAGGGATGTAAACCGTGTTGGGGAGCCATGCCTTTATTGTTGGAAGACATCTTCTTAATGATTGCTCTGTGGGGATACATCCATGTCAATTGATTTGCAGGAGGATTCTTTGACTACCTCGGACATTGTCTCTTTGCCTTTCCTACTAACAATCTAATTGATATTCTTATGGAAGAAAATAAATGATAATCTCATTCATATGCATATGTTCATTCAAAATTATCATTGGACGTTTGCGTATTCGAAAAAGAAGAAGAAATTTGAAAGAGAGAAGTAAATTGTATTGAGAAAAGCCATAAATAGGCAAGATGAAACATATTGTGTGTTTTTGAAAAGATAGAAAAACAAAAGAAACATAGCTATGTAAAAATAATCCTATTGAGTTTCCACTCTGCTATTGCTATTATGTCTTCGAGCATCTCATCCCATGCTTGTTGGAGAAAAGTGATTGAGTTGATCTGAACCCTTTGAACTTGTTGTTGTAGATGTATCTGATTGATGAATGATAGGAGCGAGACATAGTCGTACGCTTAATCCTTAACTTTTGCCTAGACCGCCCTTTCAGGTTTTCAGTCTAGCAGGATACCCTTTTTTGCCCAAGTCGCCCTTTTGGGTTTTCAACTTGACGGGTGTACACATTTTTTATATATATATCCCTAATTTTTGCCCAAACCCTTTTGGTTTGCCGGGATGCCCTTACTTTTGCCTAGGCACGTCGGCCTAGCGGGTCATGTTATGCGTAGTATTTTTTGACTATGTCTGCGTTCGCAGGTTGCGGGAAGTCCTCTCCATCCATAGTAGTGAGTATCATTGCTCCTCCAGAGAAGATTTTCTTGATGACGAATGGTCCTTCATAGGTGGGAGTCCACTTGCCCCTAGGATCACCTTGTGGCAGAATGATTCTCTTTATGACCAAGTCACCAACTCGATAAACTTGTTGTTTGACTCTTTTGTTAAACGCCTTGATCATACGTTTCTGATACAGTTGTCCATGACAAACAGCCGCGAGCCTCTTTTCGTCAATCAAGTTTATCTGATCTAGTCGAGTCTGGATCCATTCATCTTCATCTAGCTCTGCTTCTTTCATGATCCTTAATGACGGTATCTGAACTTCAATTGGTAATACCGCTTCCATACCATAGACTAATGAGAACGGGGTTGCTCCAGTTGATGTACGTGCGGAGGTACGGTAACCATGAAGAGCAAATGGTAACATTTCATGCCAATCCTTGTAAGTTACGGTCATTTTCTGCACGATCTTCTTAATGTTTTTGTTGGCGGCCTCCACAGCGCCATTCATCTTTGGTCTATAAGGCGAAGAATTGTGATGTTTGATATTGAATTGGGTGCAAAGCTCAGTAATCATCTTGTTGTTTAGATTGGTACCATTATCAGTGATGATCCTTTCGGGAATGTCATACCGACAGATGAGGTTATGTTTAATGAATCGAGCCACCACATTCTTGGTTACGGAGGCAAATGAAGCAGCTTCTACCCATTTAGTGAAATAATCGATGGCTACTAAAATGAAACGGTGTCCATTGGAAGCAGTGGGCTTAATTTCTCCAATCATATCAATGCCCCACATTGCAAAAGGCCAGGGAGCAGTTAGTACATTTAGAGGAACGGGAGGCACGTGTACTTTGTCGGCGTATATCTGGCACTTGTGACAAGTTCTTGAATGGTGGTGACAGTCAGTTTCCATAGTAGACCAGTAGTAACCTGCTCTTAGAATCTTCTTGGCCATAGTATGTCCACTAGAGTGGGTCCCAAAAGTACCATCATGCATGTCTTCCATGATCTTTTCAGCTTCTTTCTTGTTCACACAACGAAGCAGGGTTGAATCATGGTTGCGCTTGTATAAAGTCCCATTGCTCAGAAAGAATTTGGATGCGAATCTTCTTAAGAACTTCTTGTCATTAATGGATGCCCCTTCAGGGTATTCTTGAGTCTCGAGGTACCTTTTTACTTCGTAAAACCATGGTTTCTCTTCAGCCTCGTCGTCAACTATCTCATAACAATATGCGGGTTCGTCATGTCTTTCAATGATAACTATAGGAGCCTCATTGTCCCAATTGACTTTGAACATAGATGACATAGTAGCTAACGCATCGGCCAGCTGATTCTCTTCTCGGGGAATATGTTCGAAGGTAATCTCTTCAAAATATGGAATTAGAGATAGTACAAACTCCTTATAGGGTATGAGATTAGGATGTTTTGTATCCCATTCCCCTCTGATTTGACTGATTACTAAGGCCGAATCCCCATACACTTCCAAGAATTTGATCCTTAAATCGATGGCAGCTCTGAGCCCCAAGATACACGCTTCATACTCCGCCATATTGTTGGTGCAGTCAAAACATAATCTTGCGGTGAATGGGGTGTGTCCACCAGCAGGAGAGACAATTATAGCGCCAATGCCATTACCAAGTGCATTCGAAGCTCCATCGAAAACCATAGTCCATCGGGATCCTGGTTCAGGTCCTTCATCCGGGCCAGGTTGCTTATAGTCAGTAACAAGCATCACATCTTCATCTGGAAATTCAAAATTCATCGATTGGTAGTCATCTACCGCTTGTTGCGCCAAATGATCTGCTACCACACTACCTTTGATTGCCTTCTGTGTTGTGTATTGGATGTCATACTCTGTTAGTATCATTTGCCATCTTGCTATTCGTCCAGAGAGAGCAGGTTTCTCGAATACATACTTGATGGGATCCATTCGGGAAATCAACAAGGTGGTATGGTTCAACATATACTGTCTTAGTCGGCGAGCAGCCCAAGCCAGAGCACAGCAAGTTTTCTCGAGCAGTGAGTATCTTGTTTCACAGTCGGTAAACTTTTTGCTAAGGTAGTATATTGCATGCTCTTTTCGACCAGACTCGTCATGTTGCCCCAGTACGCACCCCATTGAGTTCTCTAACACTGTTAAGTACATAATTAGAGGTCTTCCTTCTGCAGGTGGTATCATGATCGGAGGTTCTTGCAGGTACTTCTTTATTTTGTCAAAGGCTTCTTGACATTGGTCGTTCCATTTCACTACTTGATCTTTCTTTAGTAATTTGAAGATTGGCTCACAAGTAGCGGTCAGATGGGAGATAAATCTAGCAATGTAATTTAGTCGACCCAGGAATCCTCTAACTTCTTTCTCGTTTCGTGGAGCGGGCATTTCTTGTATGGCTTTCACTTTTGCAGGATCAACTTCGATACCTTTGCTACTAACAACAAAACCCAGCAGCTTACCAGACCTTACGCCAAAGGTGCACTTGTTTGGATTCAATCTCAACTTGTACTTCTTCAACCTATCAAACAACTTCTGTAAATGGACCAGATGTTCTTCTTCAGTATTGGACTTTGCAATCATATCATCAACATAGACCTCTATTTCTTTGTGGATCATGTCGTGGAATAAGGCTACCATTGCACGTTGGTAGGTTGCCCCAGCATTCTTCAACCCAAATGGCATGACTTTGTAACAGAAAGTGCCCCAAGGCGTAGTGAAAGTCGTCTTTTCCATGTCTTCGGGTGCCATCTTAATCTGATTGTAACCTGAGAAACCATCCATAAAAGAAAAAACCTTGCATTGTGCAGTACTATCAACCAGGATGTCAATATGTGGTAATGGGAAATCATCTTTAGGACTTGCTCGATTCAAATCTCTATAGTCTACACACATTCTGACTTTTCCATCTTTCTTCGGTACGGGCACTATATTGGCGATCCATGGCGGATAACTCACTACTTTCAGGAACCCAGCATTGAATTGTTTTTCGACCTCTTCTTTGATTTTCTGAGCCATGTCTGGTCTGCTTCTTCGTAACTTCTGTTTAACTGGAGGACTATTCTCTTTGATAGGTAAACGATGAACCACAATATCAGTATCGAGCCCAGGCATGTCTTCGTATGACCAGGCGAAGATCTCAACATTGTCTCGTAACATCTGAATCAACCTTTGCTTGACAGCATCCTCTAATTCAGCCCCTATCTTGATTTCTTTCTTTTCTTCATCGGTACCTATGTTCACAACTTCAATTGGCTCTTCGTGCGGTTGTATAGTCTTTTCTTCTTGCTCTAATAAACGGGCAAGTTCTCTAGGCACTTCACAACCTTCCTCACCTTCATCCTCAGCTTGATAGATCGGATTTTCAAAGTCATATTTAGCAATAGCAGAATCGTTATCAACAGGATCCAGCGTGGATGTGGATCTGCAGTGCATTATGTGGGTGTGTGTGAGAACGCATAGCTATAAAAAATAAAAGAAATAATAAAAGAAAAAAATAAAAGCAAACACACAATTTGAATACGAAACGTCCAATGCTTTATTGAATGAAAATATGCTTATGAAATGACAAGCCCTAACAAATGGACCATTGTGCCTCGGGCGGGACACATGGCTTTAGCGTTTTATTGTCTTTATTGAAATACAAGAATTAAACTGGAAATAAAAGAAAAGCAGGAAATAAACTAAGAACGGCAATTACTCCTGACTATAGGAGATAGAAACAATGTCCTCGGTCTTCCAGTTGTTCAGCCCTTTGTCTGATGTAGGGGAGATCCATTTGTCCAGGTTGTGATTATCTTCGTCTTCTTCAATGGCATTAACTCCCTTGCTGACGAAGTGATGTTTCAAGTCTTCTGTACGAGGAGGTGGTGTTCCCTTATGATCCTTAGCAGTGCAGCCTAAACCCCATTTGTTGGATTTATATGGAATGTCAGGTAATTGCCCCCAGATGGTGCAGCCACCTTCTTCTACCACAGCCCTAGCGTCTTTCAGGGAAGCCATTGTAGGAACATCTCCAGGAATTTTAGGAGGAGTGTAGACATATTTAGTTTCTGGAACTGGTTCAAGCTTCCATTCATGTGCTATGCGGGGTGATTCAAATGCCTCTCCAGTGAACTCAAGATACTTGGTCTCATCTACGAAACTTACCAAATATTCATCTTCACCATGCACAGTGACAATCTTGCCTTCCATTGGGTATCTCAACTTCTGATGGAGAGTTGAAGTCACGGCATTTGCTTTATGTATCCAGGGACGCCCAAGTAGACAGGAATAGGCGGGGCGAATATCCATCACATAGAACACAGTACTAAAAGTTTGGGCGCCTACTCTGATGGGGAGCTCTACTTCGCCATACACAGTACTCATAGTGCCATCATAAGCCTTGACTATCACATTACTAGATTTCAGCTCAATTCCATCGACCTTGAGTCTGTCCAATACCACCTTGGGTAACACATTCAGAGACGAGCCATCATCAACTAGTACATGAGCCAGGGTAGTACCACCACATTCGATGGAGATATGCAGTGCCTTGTTATGATTCCTTCCACTAGGACTTAAATCAGCATCAGAAAACCCAAGGTAGTTATCAGTTGTTAAGTTCGCAAT
This sequence comes from Vicia villosa, assembly GCF_029867415.1. Classification (NCBI taxonomy): domain Eukaryota; kingdom Viridiplantae; phylum Streptophyta; class Magnoliopsida; order Fabales; family Fabaceae; genus Vicia; species Vicia villosa. The sequence goes on along the minus strand of NC_081183.1, from coordinate 192,235,090 downwards.
ACAGTTCTCGAGTTGAGTGACAGAAATCTCTTGTGGCACATGGGCAGCCTCTAGAAATTTCATCATAGCCTTGGCATGGGTCTTTGAACAACTTAGGAGTGACAGCATAGAGATTTTGGAAGGAGTATGCCCCATTTGTTCAACAATATCATAATCACTCTTGCGGATGTATTTCAGGAACTCATTTGTTTCTTCGGAAGGCGCATTTCTAGTGACAGTTTCAGGTTCAGGCAGCAGTCCTTTACCATGTGCGTCAGTATTCGGGGTGATAGTAACGGTAGGCGAAGTAATATTTGGGGAGATCTCTGGAGAAAACACCCTTCCACTTCTCGTCACCTTACTAGTTCCAGCAATGTTTCCTATACCAGGGTTGACATCTTCAGAAACTTTATCATATTCAAGCTCTTGCTTGACTCCTTGAACAAAAACCTCAGCGCCATAACTCCAAGGGATAGCCTTGTCGGAAGAATATGGTATTGGACCAGGTTGGGTGATAACAATCGGAGCCACACGGGGTTCAGCAGAAATCTTGAGAGGAGCCTTGGTAGGGATCTTTAGTGGTACTTTAGAGATCACAGATACATCTTCGAACTTCAAACCACGGGAGAAGCCCTCACACAACTCTTCGACAGTGGGAGTCTTCTCAAATCTGATAGTGCCACGATCCATCCAGCCTTGGATGCCTCTTTTCAGGTTCTCACAACCCTCGGGTATGAGTGCACAGTAATAACAGTCAGGGTCGCAACCTGGAAATAAACCAGCTCGCAACAACTTTCTCTTGATATCGGGGAGAGGAGTCGACAGATCTCTCACATCATAGACATGGATGGTATCCATGATGGCATTAACAGCGTGGTCATGTTTTGGCATCGGAGCAGTGATGACATTAGGAGTCTCAGGCGCGTCAAACTCAATTTCTCCAGCCTCTAGCGAGTCTTGGACTTTGTTTTTCAAGGCCCAGCAATTATTCTCATTGTGTCCAGGGGCATTGGAATGGTAAGCACACGTAGCCTTAGGATCATAAGTTGGACTAGCAGTGTTGGTAAACTTCGGAGGGTCTCTCAGTGTGATCAGTTTTGCCTTCAGTAGATGTTGTAGGACTTGAGACAAAGGCATGTTGATCGGGGTATATTTTCTCCTTGGTTTATCAGTCTTGCGTTGGTAATCTTGTCTAGGAGCTTGTTGAGCTATTGGTGTGGAGATAAGGACGGCACCAACAGATTGATTCTGATCCTCCTTACCACGGCTCTTTTGACTATGAATAGCATTAGACTCATTTCTTCCTTGATATGGCTTCCTCGTAGTGCCAGAGGCAGAACCCACTTGAATCTTCCCACTTCGAATACCATTTTCCACACGTTCTCCAGTTAAAATGAGTTCAGTAAACCCAGAAGAAGAACTACCCAGCAGGTGACTATAGAACGGCCCAGTTAGCGTGCCCATGAACATGTCTACCAACTCCCTATCATTCAAAGAGGGTTGGACTCTTCCAGCCAAATCTCTCCATTTTTGAGCATACTCCTTGAAACTTTCTTTAGGACCCATGGACATGCTTTGAAGTTGCATGCGAGTCGGTGCAAGATCAGAGTTATATTGGTATTGCTTGTAGAAAGCCACAACCAAATCTTCCCAAGTGCGGATACTAGTACTTTCCAGCTTATAATACCATTCGAGTTGAGTTCCAGATAGACTTTCTTGAAAGAAATGGATCCAGAGCCTCTTATCAGCAGTGTGAGGCTGAATCTTTCTCACATAAGACCTCAGATGCATCTTAGGACAAGAGATTCCATCATACTTAGCAAAAGCGGGTGTCTTGAATTTCTGCGGAATAACGACTCCAGGAACGAGTCCCAGTTCTTCGAAATCCAGCCCAGGTACCTTTTGAATTTCCATGCTTCTCAGACGCTCTTCTAACTGCCTATACCTCTCATCAGATTCATCCTCGTCCTCAGGATACTCTTCTTCTTCTTCTTCTTCACCATCAGAACCTACATGGCTTCCCTGATTGTTCTTGACACTGAGATCATCTCTCTCTTCATCTTCCTCATTCTTAGGGATTTCAGCATCTTCGGCCCTCCTGGGACGACCTTTGAACCTTCTTCCCAGATTGATCACTCCTTTGGGCTTCTGAGTCTTCTTTTCCTTCTTAGTCAGAAGGGCTTTCAGTTCATTTTGCCCATTGGCCAGATTCAGAATCAGAGCTTGAAATTCAGCATTCTGAGTTTGGAGAGCTTTGACAGATTGTTCGAGATCCATCTTTCTTACTGAAATAAACAGCGGAAAGATGAGGCATTTGTTTTTATGAAACCTGTGATGCGATGTTTATGAATGCATGATTATGCATATGCAATGATCTCAAGGAGTTAAAGGCCTTTTAACACATTTAAAAGAAAAGAAAATAGAAGCAAAATAAATTAATTAAAAATAAAAACCAATGTATTGTTTATTATTTTTGAAGTTACATCGAAGAAATACTATATAATAAATATAAAATAAGAAAAGTCAATCTTCAAGTCGACGCTTCCTCTTCAATCCTCTGATTTCCTCTTTATGGGCTTTGACCATCTCGTTTTTTTCTTGAATAAGCCTATCAATCTCTAACTCCCATGATTGTATTTGTTCAGGAGAGATAAAATCCTCAATCTTCCACTTGCGAGAGAAATAGTCAAGCATACTATCTCGTTCTTTAGCATTAGCCACTAATACTGCCTTTTCTGCTTCAACCTTTTGTAGACGCTTCTCAAGATCAGCCTTTTCTTGTCTTAAATGAGCCACGGTGGCAGCAAGGTCTTCGTTTGGAGCGGGTACATAAGGCTCCAATTCTACGTGGACCTCGGGAGGAGTGATCCTTGGAACAACAGGTGTGTCGGATGGATGTGGTATGCCGAACTCGACGACTCGGTCATAAATCCATTTAAAGTAAAGATCTGAAGGAGTATCGATCCTCATTCCCAATTCTCTTGCACCCACCTTTTTTACTTCATACCAAGCTTTAATGAAGCGGTTCTTTTTTCCAGTTGTATCTGAACCATAGTCAAAATTTTCCGCACTAAGATATATGGAGCGGGGCTTATCTTTTAAAGCAAAACCAAACTGATGTCGAGCGAGTATAGGGTTATAGGTAATTCCTCCATGGATGCCAAGAAGAGGCACATTAGGGAACTCTCCACAGCGGTCATATAACTGAACTCCTTCGAATTTCTTTGGATACCAAATGATGTCGTCGTATGAAAGCTCCATAATCCTTTGAATCCAAGTCAAACCTTCTTCATTCTTTATTGAGGATCGGGGTAAGTGAGAAATAAACCACCTATGTAAGAGAGGGATACACCCTAGAACACAACCTCGTCTCTTTGTCACTCTAGCGTTGATGGAATGCAATAAATCACCAAGTAGAGTAGGAACAGGATTCTTGCTAAGGAAGATTTTGATAGCAGCCCTATCAACAACTTTGTCGCAGCGGTGAAAAAGAACTTGTCCATATATCAACAGGGTTAGAACACTTTCCAAGGCGTCCATGCTTAAAGCTTTAGCAAAGATCTTAGCTTTCTCGATCAAGAAATCCACAGGTATCCCAGAGTAGTCTCTTTTGTTAATCCAAACTTTGTTAATTTCTGATCTTGGTAGGTGTAGAGCAGCAGCAATGTCTTCCAACTTAGGACCTCCTTCCTCACCAGTGTAAGGGATTTGATCAGGTATGGGCATGTCCATTATGTAAGAGAATTCTTCCAATGTAGGTACCAGTTGAAAATCTCTATAAGTGAAGCAATGGAGAAGAGGGTCATAAAATTGCATCATAGAATTGAGGAGAGCTTCATCCACTTTGGTTCGCATTAAACTCATCAGTTTGTTGAGAGATTCAGAAAGAACAAGAGAACCAGTAATATCATCACATAAGAGTCTTAATGCAGTAGGTACTTTCTTGAAGTTGAGGAAGAAAGGTTTTCTGATTAGGATTCCCATTATTCAAATAACCTACAAAACAAATTATGGTTAAAAGACCTTTTTCTCCTTGAGATGAGTTAGCCATGTCATGAATGCATGTATGCATGATGCATCACAGAAAAACAAATCCACACAAATCACACAATTTTTGGTTTAAGGCTTGCATGGAGTTTTAGATCAGGTGTCCTTCCCAAGGGCATTTCTATGGATAAGGAGATTTCAGCAACAGGTTCTACAAGTTATCCAGAATTGTAAGCCCTTCTAAAGCACCCTCGGACATGATGCATTTGCACCATGCAATGATACTTTGAGAAAGAACCTATCTGAATTGTAGCATCGGGTAGCGACTAGTCCTTAACATTTGTCAAGGGTAGTCCCCCCACTACGTTCCTAAAGGCCAGGATGGGTTAAGGGTAACTAAAGGTCCTTGAGCTCCGGCGCACCCACAGACACATACATAGACCTCCCTCATTTGAGAAAGGTGTGCATATGCTATGGAGTCCTAACTCAAGCGTGAACTTCATACCGACTCATCTCCCACATATGTGAAAGAGGTCCTTATGACTATGCCACTCCTAATCTTAAGGGTTCTTGAATCCGGGAATAGGATTCGTCCTTCAATTTTCCCAAAACGCCCCTGAAAAATAAAACAAACAAAACAAACAATAGAAAACATTTAAGTGAATCCTAAACTTTTAAGGTAACCCCTCTTTTATCGAAATTTATCCCCAGCAGAGTCGCCAGTTCTGTAATACGGTGAACTGACTTTTTATCGATCGAAATGTCGCGGTAAGCAAGAGTCGCCACCGACTTTTATTTTATCCAAACAAATTCGGAAAGGCAAAAAGAAACAGAAAAAAACCTTTTTAAAGAAATCTAAGTTCGGGGGGTAATTTATGCAAAGGGAAGGTGTAAGGCACCCTTTGCATCCATGGTTTTCCATGGGCTCTTAATTGCTTTGCTTGCTCGTTTGTTTAGAAAATGTAGATGAAAGAGATAGGGACTTTAGCTCTTAAATGAGCGTAGCCCTTTTGAAAAATTGTGAGAAAGAATATTAAAGATGAGCATTGCAAGGCAATTAGGGGCAATTACCTTAAACTCAGATGATAGGTCTCTTTTAGCCTTTCAGAATGAGAGGGTCTATCCTTGCCATAAGAGGGCAGGAAGCCTTTCATTTGGAGGTTGAAGGGTCATCGAAGCATCCTTTGCCATAAGACTGTCCCATGCCATAGAAGGGCAGGTAGTCTAAGGCAAGGATCAGAATAAGCCTTTTCGTAGGCAGCCAGAAGATACCTCAGCCTTTTCCGTAGGCAACATCCGAGGGTCGAGGTCATTTGTGTATCGAAGGCAGCATCATTAGGGTCATGACCTTTTTATCGAGGCAACATGGCTGAGGTATCCTCGTATTCGAGGGACATGGCTTATTCTGCAAAAACACAAGGCAACAGGCAACAAGGCAACAGGCAACAAGGCAACAGGCAACAGGCAACAGAGAGGGTTACCCAAAAGCGTGCGTGTGTGCACCAATCATGTGATTCAATTCAGATTATATTATCTTGTGTTTAGTTATTCTAATTAATTTAGGGTTGCACTCCCTATTTTACTAACCACGCAGTAGTATAAAGCAATAAAAGGGAAGGGGACAATGAAACCAGCGGATCCCCAATGGGGTTTGACACAAGTAACAATAAAATAAAAACGAGGGGGAAAATTTAGGGTTACCGACTATGCGAGGCTTTGACATTTGGCAAACCTGAAAAGGCGGAAAAATGGCAAACAGAAATAGGGTGAGTGCATTATCGATTCGGAGGCAAACATTATAACCCTAAAAAATAAAGAATAATGAAATTTAAAAATAAATAAAGTAAATAGACACTTAGCTTCGGATTTGATCTGATATGGTTGGCGGGAAGCTTCGGGGTTAACCCTGAAAGAAACAAGGCAGGAAAGGAATGAAAGAGAAGCAAACCCTAAAAGTAAAATAATCTAAATATAATTTAAATTGAATTAGAATTAAATTACTTAACTTCGAGATTTGTTGAAGGCGCACGCTCGGGACGAACCATGTTGCTAACCCTGATAATGCAAGGCATAAAAGAAAAGAGAATATTTTAGTGTATTGGAATGTTCCTCGTAAACCCTGAGTTAAGGTATGATTTAAATGAGAAAATATAGATGATTTAATTAATTATTGGTCTCGCGACCTAATTAATTAAATCAGGATAATAAAATCGAATGCAAAAATAATTTTTATGAATTTTTTAAGGTTATAATAAAATAAATATGAATTTTAAAGTAATTAAAACATGAAAAAGAAATAAAAATTATAATTAAATAAATATATAAATAAAATAAATATATAAATATATAATTAATAAAATAAATATGTTATTTATAAAAAGTTTTTTATAATAACAAATAAATAATTTATTATCAATAAGAAAAAGGAAATGTTTAAATTGATATATATGTATATATATAAAATAAAATAAGATTATGTCATATAAAATAAAAAAAAAATTAAAAAAAACTTATCTGGATCAGGTGCGGCACGCGCGTATGGACCACGGTGTACCTGCGCTCCCAGATGCGTTGGATCGGACTAGTAATGGAGTGGAAGGCTGGATTGCTGAGAGTGCACGGTAACATGTATGTCTTAAAGCACGAGATCTCTCTGTTTTTTATTCAAAATGCGCGCCAAGGCCAACCAACGGGAGATTGACACGCGGTCATCCCCTACCTCTGGCCGTCGTTTTAGGTTTGAACCAGAGCTTTACCTACGGCGCCTTCCATTGCTAAAACCTGTCCTGTTACGAATACAAGCAAACGAGAGAAAAAATATTTCGCGAGGCCACCATTCAAACCGTCTGGACCTCGCGAATTCATCTATGGCCTCAATTAGGTCAAAGATCACCTGTACTGAAAAACCCTAATCCAAACTAAGAAAACCCTAACCACGGTGCTATGATCAAAACGACATATAAATGCAATTGTATCTCCAGAATCATTCAGAGCAACAAAATAAACATGAATATGCAATTAATTTTGAATGACAATGTATGTATGATGCAAATCGATTCAAGTTTAGAAGTGACAAACCGAGTGGGATGCTCGCGCGTTCTTGAGGTTCTGGGCCTTGTAACTGATCGGGAAAGCTTCCTTGATGCCTCAGGAAGCTTTTTGAATCTTTAAAAACTCTTGAATCTCTCTGTAAGCAAGAAACCGAATTGGATTTCTTTGAGTTTTCTAGAGCTCGAGTTTGAGTTTTCTGACTGCAAAAATCTTGTCCCCAAGGGTTTGGTCTTGGTCAGTATATATATGAGATTGATTAGGTTAAATAAAAATGAAGGAAATCTCTTTGAATCAAGAATTCAATGTGATGGAAATTTGATTGAAATTATGAAGAAATTTTCCTTGATTATGGCTCAATTTCAATCTTCTTTTACCAATCTTTTTGTGCACGAATTTATGATGATTACAGGATATATTTGAGGATTGGATTGATTGAAATTAAAGATAAATTGAATCTTTTCAATTTTCCTTCTAAATATTTGATTAAATCATGATTTAATTGAATGTTAATTCATATAAAAATCAAATTTTAATCAAAATTTCGTGGCCTTCTAATTAGAGCTTCTAGATGAATTGGGGAACAAGCTTGGGCCAAAACATATTGGGCCTCTTTGCAAGAAAATTCATTTTGAAGCTCTTTTGTTCACATTTCTTCTTCAAAATTTAGCCAACTTTGACAAGGTATATCTCCCTCAACTTTTGAGGTATGGGGGTGTTCTTGGACTTTTTGGAAACCTTAGAGAGTCCTCTAACCAATGTCTTTGGTTCCATGTCAAAATCATTTTTCATTCTCATTTTATGACCTTTTGAAGAAAGTGTCTTTTTGTTGACTTTTGAAGAGGACCTGTAATGTATGAAGCCATATCTCTTGAACCATTGATCTATGGGCTCTAATTCTTGGACAATTGGATAGAGGAATGAATTCCCTTCAACATGAGCTTTGGTGGAAATTTTTCTGATGAAGTATGAATATTTGGCGAATTTTCAAAGTTTGGTTGACTTTTTCAGTTCATGCCCAAAATAGTAACTTTTGACTTTTGACTTCTCTGATCTTTCCTTGCATCATCATGATCAACCCTTGATCAAATGATGATTTTAGGGTTATGAGGATGTTGTTGACCAAATATCTTGAGTTTTGACTATATATTGACTTGAAATGACTGTTTTGCCCTTGAGAGTCGACTGTTGACCTAATCAGGATTTGAGGGACTAAATTTGCTCTGTTTGACTTGAAACTTTATATGGAGATACTTTGGGATGTTAGTGACCCTATGGAACCACCTTGAGCCATTGATTCAATGATTTTCCATCGAATTAATCAAACCCTAGTTCAGAGCTTTTGTATAGGAGAGTGTGTTTTGGAGCTTTGTCTTTTGATTTGGTTTTATGTATGAAAAATAGCATGGGCAAATTTTGGGGTATGACAGAAGAATAACTTATCAGGCATGCAAATACACTCACTCGTCGCAAACTTAAACCTATGGATCAGTTGCACTCAACCTACAATACTCGTCATTATCATCATGTGTCTCTCACATCACTATTAATCTATGAAGCACCAACGAGACGTTTCACAATCGAGGTTATCTCTAACGCAAAGTTGCGAGAACATCCGTATTTTCGCATCGGCGATCTCTCGCGCAAAACTCAAACACAGAAGCATAAGCTTCGACACACATGTGATTGTTAGCTCTAAATCGATCTATAGAGTCTAGAAACTAGCATAAATCTATCCCTAACCAGAATCTGTGAGGTATATCTCTACAACAATACAAATCCCAAACATAAATGCAAAAAGATTAGGGAAGATAACAATAACAATTTGTAAAGCAAATTTTATACAACACCATGAGCGATAAATATACATACAAACCCAACACAAAGGAAACACACAAAGAGGAGAAGAGATAAACTAAACATCTCGCGGGTTGTCAGCTCCGATTGATGAGAAATCCCCCTCTGGTAATCCAAGTGCACGACTCAGTGTTGTTTTCTAAGTTAATCCAAACCTAAGATGAAATTGATGGAGTTGGGATAAAATTCTCCAAAACCATAACCTAGAAATGTCTCAAATAAGAAAGATATAGACTAAATATACGCAGACGCGCTTAGAGGGCTGAATGGGCTTAGCGCGCTTGCACTTTATTATAAATTATATGGTACATGAAAAAAGGGACCACGGTTAGCGGGCTGACCGCGCTAAACGGGCTCAGAAAAACAATTATGTCTTTGTTCTGAAAACTCTAAGCGCGCTACAGGTGGGTTCAGCGTGCTTCTGTAGAATTTTCTCCTTATTGCTCCAAAACTGCGTATCCGAAGTCGTGCCTTCGACACTTTATTGCTTGAGGTTCCGATATGCATCAATACCTATAAAATGAATGAAAACTGTCAAATGGTACATATAATGAATCAAAACTCAAGTATACAAATATTTACACAAAAGTTGAGATTTTATTATAAAGACATAAATAATTGAATCGATAAGTGCCACTAATATATACTCAAAATAACGATATTTTGAGACTTCTCAAACTCTCCCCTACTTGAAATGTTGTTTGTCCTCAAACAATATCAAACAACTCAAAGGATCAAAATTAATAAACCAAAGAACCATTAATCAACAAATTTAGAAAACCAAAAACAAATGTATGGTTCAACACAAAAACGTACAAACAAAGTAATACTTACCACTATCCATTTCACCTAAACTCCTCAGATACAGAAAAATAAACAAAACTTACAACGGTTAGGGTGCCTCCCAACAAGCGCTTGTTTTACGTCGTTAGCTCAACGCCTTTATTGTTTTGTCGTACTTGTAAAGTAGCTTCCTCTCGTAATGCCATGGTCATGTCTCACCGCACAAACCTAAAGAAAGTGACCTAACAAAAACACTTAACAAACGTTACAAGTACAAATATATACAACACTTGCACGAACATAAAAGAAAATGCAAGTATACTAATATGTTCACAAACACGTATATACAAGTATGGAACAAACACAACTATAAACATATAAAAAAGAAAATTTTGGTGAATGTTGGATACGCAAGTTGGGAAGTGAAGATTTGAAATAACTAACCGGTCCAATTTCACCTTGTTTAGCCACCATATTCCAACAAAGTATACTTATACGTAAACATGTACGAGTGAAAATATACAAGTGAATATATACAATATATACGATATATACAAAGCTCAAAACCAAGGAAACTATTGCGATGCAACTTCAACACAAAACAATTCCCCAACAACGACGCCATTTTCTTGGCGCAGTAAAGCGGCAAGCAACAGAAGATTTGAAAGCATTACTCCAGGAATTACCCTGTCCACAGAGAATGGTTTGTTAGAATTCTGTTCAACGGTTTCTATATTTTCGAGCTTGAGTTTAAATTAACAGAAAGTAAAAAGATATAAATAGGGAAATAAATACATTCTTAGGGAAGAATAACTTATCAGGCATGCATATACACTCACTCGTCGCAAACTTAAACTTTTCTATCAGTTGCACTCAACCTACAATACTCGTCATTATCATCAAGTGTCTCTCTCATCAGTGTTCATCTCTGAAGCACCAACGAGACGTATCACAACCGAGGTTATCTCTAACACAAAGTTGCGAGAGCATCAGTATTCTCGCGTCAGCGATCTCTCGCGCGAAACTCAAACACGAAAACATTAAGCTTCAACAGACAAGTGATTGTTAGCTCTAAATCCATCTCTAGAATCTAGAAACTAACAAAAATCTACCCCTAACCAGAATATGTGAGGTATATCTCTACAACAACATAATTCTCAAACATAAATGCAAAAAGATTAGAGAAGATAACAATAACGATTTGTAAAGCAGATTTTAAACAACGCCATGAGCGATAAACATACATAAGATTCAAGTAAATATTCATACATACCCAACACAAAGGAAACACGCAAATAGGAGAAGAGATAAACCAAACATCTCGCGGGTTGTCAACTCCGATTGATGAGAAGTCCACCTCTGATCATCCAAGTGCACGATCCAGTGTTATTTTCTAAGCTAATCCTAATCTAAGAATGAAATTGATGAAGTTTGGACAAAAATTCCCCAAAACCATAACTTGGAAAATGTCTCAAATGAGAAAGATATATACAAAATTTATGCATGCACGCTAAGCGGGCTCAGTGGGCTTAGCGCGCTTGCACTTTATTAGAAAATATCTGGTACAAGAAAAGGGACCGCACTTAGTAGGCTGACCGCGCTAAACGGGCCCAGGAAAACAATGTTGCCTCTGTTCTTAAAACTCTAAGCACGCTACAGGCGGGCTCAGTGGGCTTTTACAGAATTTTCTCTTTATTGCTCTAAAACTGCATATTCGAAGTCGTGCCTTCGACACTTTATTGCCTGAGGCTCCGATATGCATCAATACCTGTAAAATGAATGAAAATTGGTCAAACTATACTTGATATAAGTTGTATCCGTAAAAAGTTATCTGACAAAAAGCTTGTAAGAAATATTCAAAGTCTCTGTCCAAGAGCTTTAAAGTGAAGATTATAGTTGTTGAATAAGCTCAAAATGTTTTCACGATGAAATTCGATGAACTAGTTGACTCCCTACTCACGTTTGAGACTGTCATTAATGACAAATTTAAGAAAAAAAGTAAGAGGGTGGGATTCAAAATGGATACTAAAGATTATGATGACCAAGTAGAACATGATGCTAATGAAAATATCACTGAATCCATCACCAAGCTTACGAAGAGTTTTACAAATATCATGAGAATACTTTATAGAAGATATGTGAATAATGTATCTACTAATGTCAAAGACAATCAAAATCAGAACTCAAAAACTGGCAGCTTTTAAGATTGAGGAAAAAACACTGAAAACATAATAAGTCTAAGGGAATTCAATATCGTGAATGTGAAGGTTTTTTTTGGAGATATTCAATTTGAATGTCCAAATTTTATAATGAAATAGAGAAAAAACCACAATGCCACTTTCTTATGATGAGCCAAGTGAAGAGAGTGAATATGATTAGGAAAATTATGCATTCTTCATCACTACTCACATCAATGAAAATTCAAATTTCGAGTTTGAAGTTCTTTGTGAAATGGTCCTTCGGGTTGGCTGCAATTTGCAAAACATTAACATGGAAGAAGTGTTCAAGATTGATCTAGCTTGCAAAATTTGTATGAAGGTTCATAAGGAACACATGTTGGACACGATGTCCTAACATGTTTCTCAACATCTAGGCCTAGCGCATCAGGTTTCTGCTTCTGCATTTTGGAAGATTCTCTAATCAAATATTGGATCAGATTTTATTGTTATTAAGATTACAATATGATTATATGATTTGTTGGACAATTGTGAAGATCAAATCATATTTAAAGAGATTTAAATTTGAATTTGTAACAAACCAAATCACATATTTTTTTTGAGATAATCAAGGAACAAATCAAATATCCAATTGAATATGCAAAATTTCAAGATCAAATAAAATAGCATATCCTTAGAGAAAAATCCAAAAGAATATTACTTTATAAGGTGGACACAACAAGCATTGGAATTCAAGCATTCAAATATTCATTGAAGATCTTTTAGAGTGCTAGGTTTGTATCATGTATTCCACGATAATACCATAATAGGATGAGTGTAGAATCTATATGTACACCTTTATGTTTCAGTAATTTGACATAAAAGGTTTGTCTAGTTGAGGTATAATATTCAATATCATTCAAATTTATTGTTTGAGAAGTTGATCACTAGGGTTTAATGGTTGTAAAATCTTATCATGGGTTGTGTGATAGAGAAATAAAGTGGGTGGTTTCTTTGATTTAAGGGGATACTCTAAATAGAAATTCATTAGGTAGTGTTAGGAACAAGGCATAAAACAACATAAGATTTGTTGTGACCTATAAGTCGGATGTACTAAGCTACTAATAATGAATTTTCTTTCTTTGGGTTGTGGACTCAACCCTCCAGACGTAGGTGAAGTTTCACCAAACCGGGTAACCCATTCTCTATGTTATTTACTGCTTTTCAATCCCATCCACTTGCACAACTCAATTTGTTATATATGTGTTAATTTTGGTATATCGTGTTGAATCTGTTGTCGGAGCATCGAGTTCGACATTTGTCCCATGAGGAACAAAATTTTAGAGTTGATTGGTGATAATGGGGATACTAGTGATGATGATCTATCTGATGATTCTTGTTGAAGCTTACAAGACTTTGTATCTTAAGGTTCGATTTACAAGACTTCATAAGCTGAAGGGCCTATTCAGACCAGCATCAAATTCTCCGTAGGCGCGAGTCTTTCAATGTCCGCATCCAATCGAAGATAGAGGTTAGTATTACTTTTGCTCACCAAGAGGTTAGGGGTTGAAATCCCACCACCTCATAAATATCATTTTGTAAATTATAGATATTTAATTCTTCAAAATAATAAATATATTTAAAAAATAAACAATTTAAAATTTGAATGTAATTCAATTAATTTTTTAATTATTTTTTAATATGTTAATTTATACTATTAATAGAATAAAAATTAATTAAAAATTACATAGCATTTCATTTTTTTTCACTTAAGCTATCTCACATTATTTTTTTTAAGCCCAAAATATATATATAAAAGAGAAAATAGGTACAAAAATGAGGGGGGCAAAGACCTGACCTCAAACCTATCTATGCCTAAAAAAAGAAAAACCTAACTTGTTCTTGTTAAAATCCAACAAAACACTTGGAGGAACCACGTTCCACCAAGTAAAACAATTAACCTGTAAACCCAAATTAGCAATTTTATCTGCACAATGATTCCCCTCCCTGAAAATATGCGAAGCAAAAAAATTACAGTTACGCAACATAAGTAAGCAAGAATTCCATCTATTTCGAAGCTTCCACGGAACCACCATAGGGTTGCTAAAAGCCGAAACCACTAAAGAAGAATCAGACTCCAACCAAAGATTCGACCAACCTTTACCAAAAGCAATCTCTATGGCAAGAATTGCCCCCATGAGCTCCGCAAAAAGAGCATTAGCAGATCCCAAATTACTGCAGAAACTACCTAGATGATCGCCCACCTCATTACGGAAGATACCGCCACACCCAGCTAACTGAGATAAACCCGCAGAAGCTCCGTCAATATTAACCTTAACCCAACCTGGTTGCGGAGGGAACCAGAGAACTTCAATAGACGAACAGATTCTAGGGGGAACTAATATCTCACATTATCAATGCATCATAAAAAATCACACTCAAATCTCGAAAAACCTAAATTAGAGGAACTAATAAAACTGAATTTTAAAATGAAAATATTAAAATAAAAATAAAAATGAAAATAGAGATATCAAAGTTTCAATTAAGCCTCTATACCAAAAAAAAAAAAAAAAGAAGTTTCAATTAAGCCAAATTATTCCTAATACTATTACAACATGTGAACCTATTTTCAACTCTTTCATGAGAAAAAAAAAAAAACATATTTAAACTTTTCCGTAACAACAAGAAAAATCCGCAACGGTAACGCAGCAACGGTGATGGTGGTATCACAAAATCACACAAACCCCCAATTCTCCCCAAAAGCGTCGTCGTCTTCTTCTTCCTGTCGCTCTCACCGACGTAGCTTCCTTCATCCACCAAAAACCATCAATGGCGGGTCCCACCAATGCATTCACAGATCTTGACAGCGATTGATACTTGAAAGTTAAAACCTTACATTTATTATTACTCGTAAGTATTATTATATGTTTATTCAAATTTATTTGAATTTGATTAAGAATATTCTCATATGAATAATTCATCATTTTTGTTAGCACATTCGAATAATTGAAACCGAATATGCTTTGTTTTTTTTTTTTTTTTTTTAATTTAATTGACAGAAACTCATACTTTTAAGGTTGTTTTGGAAATTCAATTGTGTTTTTTTAGGTTAGGAGATTTTAAGGTTTTTATAAGAAACAGCATTAATTTAGCATTAGCAACATGCAAGCTTGGGGGAGGTTAGGAGGTTATATAAGACGCGGTGTGTGTAATGTTTCTGGGCCGTTTCTTCCGTTCGGGGGCGCTGTTGATATTATTGTTGTTCAGCAGAAAGATGGGAGCTTTAAAAGTTCTCCTTGGTATGTTAGGTTTGGGAAATTTCAACGGGTTATGAAGGCGGCGAAGAGGGAGAAGGTTAAGGTTAGTGTTAGTGTTAATGGGGTTGAGACGGATTTTCATATGTGTTTGAGTCCTAAAGGGGAGGCTTTTTTTCTTCATGCGAATTCTTCGCAACATGGTGAAGGAGAAGAAGAGGGGCAAGAGGAACAAGAAGAAGAAGATGGGATAGGATCTATGTGGGGTTATGATGATATTCAAGTGAGAGGGAGTAATAAGAGGCAATTTAAGTCGAAAAGTTGTAACTTTCGTTCGGAGGATCCGGTTATAGATAGGACTGGTTCTCGCCGTTCGAGGATGTGTAGGCTTGTATTTGGGCCGAGTTCTGATGGTGGTGATGGTGAAGATGTTGATGCAGATTTAGTGGAGCGTGCTGAAATTGCAGCCAAGTTGTTGGATTTAAGGTGGTCTACGAATCTCACTTTTGATGAACTTCCTTATCGGGAAAGAAAGAAGACTCGAGGTGGTAACTTGGACAAGGAGAAAGGCAAGACTGAATCTGGCGAGGTTATTCGCCTTGCAAGTGAAGTATGTGGAGAAGTTCATGTTCATGACGAGGTTTTGCATGCTACAAGTCTGCAGCTACCTGAGGTAAATGAAGCTAATTTATTTCTCGATATTGTTAGAGCGTTTACTTAATGAGAGACTTAAAGTGTGTTCTGTTTTGGTTGTTGATATTGACACAATATAGTTGTTGTTTAGGGTGGAAAACCTGAGGGAGTTACTAGGAATGTCCGTCTCGAGAGACCGGTAACGGATTGTGGTATTTATGATGTTGCGGATGTTGGAAGCAGGGCAAAGTTTCAAAAGTCTCAGACTGTCAATATTGGTAGAAGGGATCGTTCTGTTAAGAAGGTTAGCGTAAATACTCCAACGTCTGAACAACTGTCATCTTTGAATCTGAAGGAAGGGAGGAACACGATTACCTTCGGTTTTTCTACACCTATGATGGGCATGCGGCAGGTTAGTAATGTATAATTCTTTATTATTATTGTTTGTTGACAGAGCTTACTTCTCTTAGGTGATAAAAAAATAGAATAAGTGAAGAAGAATGGCACTGTGGTTTGAAATGTTAAAAACCATCTTAATCAATGTGAAAAAGAAAAATCAAAAGATCTGATTCAAACAAAGATCTCCTCTGTATTTCTTAGGATTACAACGATACTCTTAATAGAGGAGAATTTCTCTCGTTCTTATTTAAACTATGTTGGTTTACAATATCTCTCACCAGATGTGATGAAGCTCTATATAAGATTCTTGAATCTGAATTCAGTGTAGTCGTATAATCCTGCAGTCACCACCGTCATTAAGATAGTTAGATATGGAGGGACTTCCTATAATTTCTCCTTTTGTATTTTTGTTGTTAACTTATTGAAATCTCTCTTTTATTATTGTTTCATTTATATCAGATTGATGCTCGGATATTTTTGTGGAAATGGAATACTCGTATAGTGATATCAGATGTGGATGGGACAATTACAAGGTACAGATACCTGCAAGTATTTTTAACATCCAGATATATGCCTTTGTTCTGAAGCTTAATTCTACTTTATGATCCGATAATGTTAATTTCTTTCTCCTGTTTTATGTCTTACAGGTCAGATGTTCTAGGTCAATTCATGCCTTTAGTTGGGATTGACTGGTCACAAACTGGTGTTGCTCATTTATTTTCAGACATCAAGGTTTGTTTATCTTACACATGTCATCAGGTGTTTTGAGATTACTATTATATATAATATTTTGTTCTGTTTTTGAATCTGGAATACATTGATCATGCATTACTGTGTGTGGGCTAGGTTCTTAGACACATGGTCTCGAAACCAATTATTGGTTTCTTTATCTGTTAAGGCCATTGAATTTATGACTTTAATTTTATGTATTTGATCATTGTAATTATTAATGGATGTTCTACAACTTTTAGAATGAAAACTGTCTTTACCCTGCCTAGAACAACTATCTTTTGGTGCATCTTTAAGTAATTTTACCTTGTCTATTTTACATCACAGGAAAATGGCTACCAGTTGCTTTTTCTCAGTGCTCGTGCAATTTCTCAAGCACATAACACCAGACAATTCCTATTCAATCTTAACCAGGTGATACAAAAATTTGAAATATAAGTCAAATTTGAAACAAACAAGAAGACTAAAGAAGCTGGTTTACATTCTCCTGTTTGATTTGTTATTATACAGAACGGAAAAGTCTTACCAGATGGTCCGGTTGTCATTTCCCCCGACGGACTTTTTCCTTCTTTATATAGAGAAGGTATTCAGTCAACTTGTCTTTCTATTAGTTTTCCTCGCACGTCCTCTTTTACAGCAGTTGTTTTTTTGTAGTTTTATCAACCTTAACACTTAATTTGCTTACCGTTCTCATTTTTTTAAATTCTATTTTGCGATTCAATTTTTATTGTGTAAATCAAAGTATTAAACCGATCAAAGCTTTGAGTCTAGAGTGCTTTGATCATACCTTTACCATATTTCAGAGCATGATATATATATATTTTTCTTTCTATTTTCAGTTATCCTCAGGGCTCCGCACGAGTTCAAAATTGCATGTTTAGAGGTTTGGTTTCTATTTTCACGTTTCACATGATTTAAATATTTTCAGTCTGGTTATGTTAAAAACTCGAATTTTAATGCATCCAGGACATCAGGGCACTTTTTCCTCCTGATTGCAATCCGTTCTATGCTGGATTTGGAAATAGAGATACCGATGAAATCAGCTACCTTAAGGTTGGAATCCCTAAAGGAAAAATATTCATCATTAATCCCAAGGTAATGAATCTCTCATATTATCATACAGCAAATAAATACTAAAAATTCTTGAATATGCTCTGCCAAACTTGTATTCTCATGTAGTTATATATAACTTTTCAGGGTGAGATTTTTATAAACCGACGGTGTTTAGACACAAATTCATACACTTCTCTTCACACTCTCGTGAACGGAATGTTTCCCCCTACAAACACATCTGAACAGGTCTTTCTCTCTCTCTCTCTCTCTCCCTCTTTCTCTTTGATGCCATATGGATTTGTTTATGATGTAATTTTTTTGGGCCTTGTTGTTCTTGCTGAATGCTGGTTGCAGGAGGATTACAATTCATGGAACTTCTGGAAGTTGCCCCCTTTCGAATAAATTTTATAGGGCTTTTTGACATTCATCGCCCAATCATCGTTGTCTGGTGCGGATGGAAGAAGGCTTTGCTGTTTCTAGTAGAAGTGTAAAAAACTAAATAGGTAAGTTTGGTTTTCTAATAGAACCATTATGTATAATATTAATTCATTTGTTTGTTGATGTATGTGAGCTTTTTGTCTATGCACACGTTTTTATTCAACTTGATAAACTTTGTTCATACAGGTGATGTACTGCTAAGCCCCATGACAAGAGCATCATTCTAATGTTAACTTCTGCTGGCGGATTATTGTCTTTTTGAATTAGATTACATTGATAGAGAATTCATGGAAGTATGTGAAATTTTCCGTCTGCATCTTGCTTCAACATCTGAAGCTTGAAGTTGTGAATATTAGATACAACCTTTGGTTTGTCGTGTCGACGGCGGTGATCTCATGAAGAACAGGCTCAATTGCATTGGATTTTTATGGGAATGAATATGACTACAAACTAATATTCATTTTGCCAACATATAATCTTAAATTACTTTTCTTCACATTCATTTTGCCAACATGTAAATAATATTCATATCTCCAATTCTTTATTTTATTAATTTTTTTATTTTATATTTCAATCCTTTATGAAGACTCCTGAGGTCAAAAGTTGGTTAAGTAGATATAATAGTACAATCAGTGTTGAAATGTAATTTAAATTAGTGAGTTAGTTGAGTTACTTGATTTGTAAGTAACTAGTTAGTTAAGTTAATTGCTTAGCAAGTAATTAATTAAGTTGGTTAAGATGTGTTACAGAAGACTACGAAACATGTAACCGAGCAAGTCATGCAAGCAAAAGCTTTTAAGAAAGGTGGTGGTCAAAAATGAAGGAAATACAAGTCCGTGAGGATGATTCTATGAAAGACATTGATAAACATAAATCTTCTTTAAGAAATCATAATGATTATCAAGACAAGAAGTGTAAAAAGCCAATGAACAAGAAGGGTAAAAATATTTTTTTGTTTTTTTGAAAATTTTAATTGCCAGAAAAAAATATTTTTTCAAGAAAAAAAATTAAGATATCTTCTTATTTTAAAATAATAGATTAATTTGGTTTTTATTCTGAATATGAATGTCCAAATATGTATTTGGTTTAAACCATATTAATAATTAATTGATTTTTAATAATTGAATTTAAATATGGATATGCATGGTTCAAATAATTGGTTAATTTGAACACCCTAATCTCAAGGAAGTATGTGATGTTTTGACAAGGTCATTAACACTCATCACTAGTGTTATAACTTAAAATTGGATTCAATTCCGGTTTCAGTCAGATTCAATTTTACAGAGGATAACTTAAAATTCATACATAAAAATGTAAAATTAATCTGAAAATTGCTTTTAGTTAAGAAAAAATGTTGAAATTCAAATTTGTGAGTTAGTTGAATAACTTATCTTCCAAGTAACTAATTAATGAAGTTCTTTGGTTCTTTGAAAGTCCACATCAAAAAGTGTATAAATAATCACATGAATGTGAAGTCAAGTGCATAATCAATTCTAATCAAGTTTCTCTTTCTTTTGTGATACCATAAGTAATAAGTTCTAACAATCAATTGTAATAATATAATAAACCATCAAAGAGTATTAAAGACAGAAATAATTAAAAGAAGGGTTTTTCTAACCTATGCAACATTGCATAGGATAAGGGCAATTAATAAATTATTTCTTTCCATATAAATTTTCATATTAATTATTTTTCTGTTTAAAAGTAATCTTTTATATTTTCTCTCTCCTACCCAATTAATGGATGAACATAAATAAATATAAATATGGTAGTTTATATTTAAAAAGTGGTGTATTAATTGTCTCTTATCCTATGCAAGGTTGCATAGGTTAGAAAAACCCTTAAAAGAAACGGGGCAAATACTCATCTAGTAGTTAGGGATGGCAACGGGTGCGCGCGGGTGCGGGTTTTATACTACCCAAACCCGCACCCGAAATTCCCACCCGAACCCGAACCCAAAAGCTATTCGGGTGACAAAATAACACCCACGCCCACACCCGTTGGGTTGGGTTTTTTTCACCCAAACCCAAACCCGCAACAAAATACATAAAATATATTTTTCTTACGATTTTCTTACAACTTTCCATAAAATATATATATA
Source organism: Vicia villosa (assembly GCF_029867415.1). NCBI lineage: Eukaryota > Viridiplantae > Streptophyta > Magnoliopsida > Fabales > Fabaceae > Vicia > Vicia villosa. The sequence continues at coordinate 192,214,673 of NC_081183.1, read as the reverse complement.
TATATATAGAGGAGGGTTATATTTACTCCAGGAGTAAGTTATTATAACTTACTCCAAATCAAGACCATTGATTATTCTCAATCTAGTGGTTAAAAATAATAAGTAATAGTTTTCTCTCTCCACATTTAATTACTTATTATTTTTAACCCCTAGATTGAAAATAATCAATGGTCTAGATTTGGAGTAGGTTATAATAACTTACTCCTGGAGTAAATATAACCCTCCTCATATATATATATATATATATATATATATATATATATATATATATATATATATATATATATATATATATATATATATATATATATATATTCGGGTGTGATTTCGGGTTTCGGGCGCGGGTTTCACACTACCCAAACCCGCACCCGAAATATCGGGTGGCACCCGAACCCGAACCCAAATCCAGTCAACTCGGGTTTTCACCCGTTGACTCGGGTTCGGGTGCGGGTGGGCCCCGCGGGTTTGGGTTTGTTTGCCATCCCTACTAGTAGTTAAGAAAAAATCTCAAAAGGAAAATCAACTTTATATACAAAAAAGATTTACTTTGTGATTCTTATGTTCAAGTTCTTCTCTACTATGTCTGCAAGATTAATAAATTCCTTATCATCAATAAAACCGTCATGGTTTGAATCAATAGATTTCAAGACCTTGTTACTCTTCCACGAAGCAAAGAAGCCGCCGGTGATCCTCAATACCTCACGGAGCTCATCTTTGCTAATCCGACCATCGCCATTTGCATCGAATGATGTCTTTAACCATTGCTTGAACTGTTGCAGAGTCATCACGCGTTTTCCATCACTTGACACATTACGCTCTATAAACGTCATAGCAAACCTTAACCAACCACAGAAATTAATTATGCTAGCTGCTTCTATGTGTTTGTTGTTTCTTGTGCTGTTGAATGAATGCAAGTTCCAACAGCGAGATTGATGTTTATATATTGCCACCTTTTAATTTTAATTATGATAAACACGCTTGCTAAAAAAATGTATGATAAACATGCATGCAATAGTAGCAATATAATAATAAAACACGTCTAGTTGCAATAACATATAAGTATAGTATTTAAAGGTACGTATTATAAATATAAATGTAAAGTGGAATAACATGTCCAGTAGCAATGTAACATGCTTTATTGGAAAACAGAATTTGCTTTACTATTTATATACATGCAGTGGTCGGTTGAAACATTAAATCTAAGATAGATACTAAAGTATTAAAAATATGGTTTAAATTTGTTTTTTAATTCCATCAATTTGACAACTTTTTTACTTTTAGGCTATATTGTTTTTATTTATTACAAAATATATCACTTTTTGTTTTTAATTCAGATTTTTTAGTCTTTAAATATTCTTTTATCTAAATATTAATTATTGATTTTAATCAACTTAATATCAAATGCATAAAAGTTTTTTTTGGCTAAATTACAGTTTTAGTCCCATATTTTAATCAACTCACGATATCAGTCCCCCTATTTTATTTTTAAACAGTTTTGATCCTCTTTCTATTTTTAATTTTAAAAAAATGATGATTTGGCATAAGAAAGCTGATGTGTCATTGTGATTTGGTTATTCAATTTTCCACGTAATTTAAAATTATTTATTAAATTTAAAATTAATCAAAAAGTAAATATGAAAAAATAATTTAAAAACTAAAAATATAAAACATTCTGAATTGGGAATAATCACACAATTATCATTAACCATTTTCTTAAATTTATAGTCTAATTTATTTATTTAATAGGCTAGCAACGTTTTAGTAAATATTGATTAAGATGAATCCATTAAACATTCAAGACAATAGTCCTATTCTTCGTCTCATCACTTCCTGATGCATATCAGCAACACTAATTTTGTAATTTCTTTTTCAATTTCAAAAAGGCATTCTATTTTTTTTCCAGATCTATAACAACGTTGTTGTTGGTCTTTTCCGCTACCTTTGTTGATGTCTTTTTCTCGTTGGCTTCAGCTAAGGGTTCAACAATTAAAATTCTGCTTGGTTGCTCTGATTCTTTTTCTGGTTATTGGGTTATTTTACTCTCTTCGTCAATTTCTTTGTCACTTCCATCTTCGTCGCTTCCATGGCTTTCTCCAAAAATTATTTTTTTTAACAGAAACATAAACCTCCGAATGCACGCAGAACAAAATCAATAATTAATCAAAGTTTGCAAGGAGCAGTTGTCAAACATATCAGATCTGGTATTTGCTTGAAGAAAGAACGAACAATACAAGTCACTGACTTCTGACTTGGACGACCCAGATCCAGTATGGAAGATGAATAATAAAAATGAAAGATGATGATTTGTAAAAGAAAATAATAAAGATGGAAGATGAATAATGATTTAATAGATAAAATGAAGAAGAATATCAACTATCAATGCTTGAAGGAATAAATAGATCTGAATTTTCAATTAGGAATTAGGGATTTATAAAAAGATCTCTATTTATTTTAGTTCTTATTTAGAAATCTGAAATTGATAGTAAATTAAAAAAAATCTTTTCCGAAAGATGATGTTAAATCTGAAAGTGACGATGACGATGCGTGTTAGAGGAAGAAGATGGTGATAAATATAAAATATTTTTCAATTTTTCTTAATTATTTTTTTCATATTTTTTTTATTAATTTTAAATTTAATAAATAATTTTAAATTACGTGAAAAATTGAATATCCAAATGACAATGACACATCATTTTTCTTATGCTAGATCATATTTTTTTTAATTAAAAATAAAAATAGGGACCAAAACTGTTTAAAAATAAAATAGGGGGACTAATTTCGTGAAGTGATTAAAATAGGGGGACCAAAACTGTAATTTAATCAAATTTTATATTTTCATTTGTTTGGATAAAAATATGAAAGGTTTATTCAAACATGAATGAGTTTTATAAGAGATATAAAACCAAATAACAAGAATAAAAAGCAAAATTTTTATATGGATAAAAAATAAAATTTAACCACAAATAATAAATAAAAAAAATAGTATATTTACATTGACAAGAAAATATTTAAATTTGTAAATGATAATGAAGTATACACTATTTCGGTAAAAGAAATTAGATAAATACCAACGAGATTAGTGTCTAATAAAAGATATTAAGATCTACAACATACTAAATTTAAAGTTTCAATCTTGATTCATTGTTGATATCTTCTATCAAGCAAAATATACAAGTAATTTTTGTCATGTTTATGTATTATTAGATTAGGTAAATATAATAACAATATTCATTTATTGAATAAGATGTTTGGGAGAAATTTGTAGAGCCTCGCACCACTACCGGTTTCTTGGCAAAGATCCAAAAAAGAAAGGAAAATCGAGATAGAAATATCTATCCAAATAGGTTGTCTCGTGGAGGATATCAAAGACTTGAAAAGATGATGATTGAAGAAAATATAAAACAAAGGGAGAAAGAGTTTGGAGGTTATACAAAGTCTTGATCGCACACCATCTCCACCATCACGCCACAAGAAATGGAAGATGGCACACTAAAGAAAAGATGGCGAGTTCACATCAGATGCTACACACGAAGTGGCTTAAAAGATTGTAAGTAGCTAGATACTTTTTTCAACAATATTTATGTTAGTTAAATCAATTTTGTAAAGATGAAATTTCATATGTGTTATAGGATGATCTGGTTGAACAAACCAAAGCTGGCCTCTTCACTTCACAAGATCGTCATGACATCTTGGTAGAAACGATTGAAACCGAGGAGCATCCTGGGCGTGTCCGTGGTCTTGGAAGAGGCGTTGGCTTCAAGGTATTTTTGGACCATCCTAGTTGAGTTGGGGAAGGAAAGGGAGAAATGGAAGGAGGAGCAGGATAAAAAGTCGGAGACGGAGAGAGAGAGAGGTGGAGGGAGGAGCAGGAGAAGATCTTAGAGGAGGAGAGGGATAGATTGTTGCAGACGGTGCGGGAGAGTGTCTATAAGGAGCAAGAGGAGTGAGAGAGGATGAATGAGGAGGAGCTTGAGAAGGTGTCCGAGAAACGTATTCGTGATGTTCTTTAGGTATAAGTTGTATGTTGTTGTCATTATTGTTTGCGTATTTTAATTTTGTATTGTATTTATGTTGTTTTTATGATGCATAAATTGAATTTCTTAGGACTACTCAGCCACACAAATCAGTTGGAAATGCACGAGAATATAATTGAGAAAGTTACATGTGGTACAGGCGCAAAAGAAAGTTTTTTTGCCAACCAGGATAGTATTGAACCCACACCACCAAAACAAGATAGCCTTAAGAGACTAGAAATGATGATTGAGAGTATTAAAAACCCATACTTAGGTATTAAATTAAGTCATGACCCATATCAATTATTTATACTTTCTATGATATTTGTACATGAATTTTTTAAGGGAGATGTGTACCTAGACAATTCCATATTATAAATTTGGTGCTCGGAAGTATACTTTTTATGTTGATTTCTATTTAAATTCATATGTACTGGTACTTTAACATAAAGACACGCTCTTGCAAGTACGTCGATGAGCTACGTGCTGAAAGAAATATTCTAAACAATTATTGTATCATAGATTAGATCCATCGCGGATTGCTCTTACTCGCGGTTCTCCAAGACACAATATATTAATTTACGTACTAGACATGTTGCAAAGGAACTTCAAAGATGTTATTTGGCCCGTTTTAGCGCAAGAAAGTATATATTAATTTTTGTTTTTATTTATAAATCAATTTTATACATATTATTAATTATTAATGTTTATGTAGTGAACATTTACAACTAATTATTATATGTTTCAAGAAAAATACTATAGTTATGATTTGCTCATTGCACTTTGGACTACCTAATATTGTGGTTAAACCTTTGAATGAGTAATGTTAGACAAATGCGTCTTATCTAGATGGGGTGAATAGATCCCCAATTGAAATTTTTGGTAAAAATGTTGTTTTAAAATGTTTTTTTAACTATGGACAGTGGAACACACCCATATCAAATCGTCTAATCCGAACTGTTATCGGAAAACTCAGATATGTGTTAAAACCTCTAAAATGTGAAATGATTATGACAATTTATTGAATCAATATACTTCAACGATCACCACAATCTGTTTGAATTAAAACACGCAAGTAATCAATTTCCAATAAAATGATTTAAACAAAATTAAGTGAAGCAATTTATCGAGCACTTATTGTGCAGTCAATTTTGACCAGAATTTTCTTAAGGTTTTGTTGATATGAAATCTAATTACAATCACTAAGATTGTAATCAACACAATAAAACAATTTTGAAACAACACTAATCAATCTAATCGTATCGATTGCACAATTTCAGAATTTGATAATTTGCTTTTGAAAGTAAATGATATATATATATATATATATATATATATATATATATATATATAGAGAGAGAGAGAGAGAGAGAGAGAGAGAGAGAGAGAGAGAGAGGACACAAGGATTTTTTTAGGCAGTTCACCAATCGTCCTCGCTATGGCTACGTCCACCCTCAATTCCAAAGGAATTGAGATACTCAATCTTACTTTGCAAAATCTGTTTGCAAGAGAAATGTAGCAATCCAACCCTACAAACCCTATGTTTGATGTTGATCCTAACACTTCTCTTCCCTTATTATGAGTTTGATCAAGTCACCCAATAATACCAATATAATTCACCGTCTCGTGCTACTCCTTTGCAAGAAACCACCATTATTTAAAGCTTTCACTCGGTCGAATCCAAATTGCAAATTGTTGTCACCCAACTTTAATATATACCTAACTCACAGGATACAATTGCGAAGGGACAACCATCAAATAATTCAAAACTTCTATCTCAAAGCTATTGAAGGGCAATCAGATATCCAAAATTGAGAAGACACACTCATAGAAAGGAATGACGCATTCTCCATACCCGCTTCAAATTCTCTTGTCCTCGTTCGGAGACAGTACACCTCAATCCGTAGAGGGACATACTTCCAAGAAAGATCTGTCTAGGCTACCCTTGCGAACAAAGATGGAAAGCGTCGACAAAGTGACATGATCAACCAAGGAAGTGAAAACATATGTTTTCGTTTTTGACTCTTGATAGACACGATACAAAAAGTTAGTGTGTTGTGAAGATTCAGATAACTAAGGAACAAAATAACACCTTAAGAAAATAAAAGATTGGATCTTCCAAAATTGCGTATTGATTTGTCAAAGAAAATACTTTAGATCACCTCACGAAGATACTTGAATATTTTAGTTTTCAAAGATTGTTAAGATGGAACATATGAAACGACATATGTAGCGTGGGGCGCATTTAATGCGCGAATTCTCAAGGTCACCAATGACACCCTTTGGATTTCCATTTGAATAAATGAACGGACAGTACAAAAGGGAAGATACGACAAAAACTCTCGCACCGCCGAGCAGATTAAGGGCTTGAGGAAACTATTTTGGGTTGACCACAAGAGCGAACAAGCCCGACCCAGAGAAAACCATGATTCCTTCAACTACCTGCAACAGAGGTGCACCTCCTGGGAAGAGTATATGAGATCGAGCTCCAAGATCTTTTCAGATTTTACGCCTTAAGAATATCAGGTGGTTATAACCGCTCCCTTATATAAATAGAAAATGCGTCATTCACCAGATACACAATTTCAAATTCAAATTTTATTCAAAATTCTTCTTCACATACTAACTTGAGCGTTTGAGTATTAACTTTATAGGTCAATCCCTCTATCGTACTTTCCTAACATAACAAGTAATGTTCTTTCGAGTTACATAGTATTCTAAATAATTAAAAAGTTCCGTATCAATAGGCTTGTATTTCAAATTCAAATTTTATTTAAAATTATTCTTCACATATTAACTTGAGCGTTTGAGTATTAACTTTATAGGTGGTTCCCTCTATTCTACTTTCATAACGTAACAAGTAATGTTCTTTCGGTGACAGAATATTCTAAATAATAAAAAAATTCCGTATCAATAGGCTTGTAGTCATTTTCATAAAGTAACAAGTAATGTTTTTTCAAGTTACATAATATTCTAAATAATTAAAAAGCTCCGTATCAATAGGCTTGTATTCATTTATATAATATAGTTTTTGCCTTTTCCAAAAAGAAAAGAGTTTTACAAACAGATATAATTTCATAAAAAAGGTAAAGTTGTTTCTAGTTAAGAAATAAGGATTGTTTCTTCAAGTTAAGAAATAAAAATAATAATAAAGGCAAAGATGATATGGAAACCGACCAAATTAAAATGCATTTGCTTATTATTGTTATTTCTGTCCAACTTTTTCTTTCATTATTATCATCACTAGTAGCAATATATAATATTCACAAAGATGCATATAGGGAATGGAATAATTAACATGTCTGGTTGTAACAATATATAATATAGTATTTAAAAGTATGTACTAAAAATATAAACGTAAAGTTTGATAACATATAAGTATCTATGCTATGCAACACCCTTTCTGGGGGAACAAAGAACATGCCTTCCTTACTTTGCACTAGTTTTGTCGAAAATTTAATTTTTATGTCAATTAAATAATACCAAAGCATTAAAATTCCAGTTTAAAGTTGTATATAGTGGCATAAAATATTCAACCCTTTTTTTTAATTTTTGAAAAAGGTCTTTTTAAGAATTGCAGTTATATTCATTTTAGTTCATCCAATATGAGCTAAATAAAGAGATTGAATCTTTCACGTGTATTATACGAGGGGTTAAATCAAACATGAATAAATTTTATATATAAGGATATAAAACCAAATAACATAAATAAAATTTATTTGGTATCAAATAAATTTGTGATTTTTTCTATTGTATTTATATATTTTAACTGTAAATAAAATTTATGTTATTATAAAATTAAAAATATTAAAAATATAGTAATAATAAACATTGTTTAATTTGTAATTCTATACCACATCACAATTTAAAAAATATTAAAAATTTATCTATTTTTTTTACAACTCTTCCCTATCAAAGCCCTCTTATCACCGCTCTTTCAAATTTTCAAACAAAGTCTAAGACAATGAATATGTGTCTATTATCTTTATATCAAATGTTTTTTCAATTTCTAATTGACGTGAGACCTAATTATTGACACTTGAATTTCAATAATCATCTTCATAAGTGTGAGCCGTCCAACATCACTAGTCTGGATTCATACTAGAATCCCACTTCCGCTTCCCACTAATACACCACTACAACAAATAATACATTTCATGACGGAATATTTCACCTCACAAAACAAAAATCAAAAGTGTAAACCATAGACGCGTCACATTTTAATATATATTTTTTAAAATATCATATATTTCCTCGATTTTGCTGGAAACCGAGGGGAAAAATATTTAAAGGACGCGTCTTCGAATCCCAGCAACTATATTTTATCACCTTTTAGTTTTTTAAAATTTTTTTATGACCTATTACCCTGGTTTTACTGAAAACCGAGAGGTAAAGTATATAGAGAACATGTCTTCGAATCCCAGCAACTACACCTTACCCCTCGGTTTTTGTTAAAAACCGAGGTAAAAAGTAGCGCAGTTTTAAAAATCCAAAAAATGCAGTTGATGGGGATCGACCCCATGACCAATATCACCTTTAAAAAAATTTAAAAACTTTTTTATGACCTATTAACTTGGAATTTCTAAAAACCGAGTGGGTAAAGTAGCGTATTTTATTATATTTTTTTAATTTTTTTATTTATGATCAATTTGATGAAAAAATTAAGTAACAAATCTTTGCCGTCAATATATAAAGTAACAATGGTCAAGACATTGTCAACTCATCAATCCACATGAAACATTAGTGATCCGCGTGAAACTCTAACTAGCTAATCAAAACGTGAATGCCTCAACTATATTGAATGCAAAGTGCTAAAATTTAAACTTAACATGTTGGAAACAATGATACAGAAAGCAAGAGAAGGAAAATATTCAAAGTTAGTTTTTTAATGTAATATTTTATTTAGTAATTCTTTGTTAAAATTGTTTAATGTTAGTTGTAGTCGTATCTAGTAAAATGTTTAATATTGTTGTAGAAATTTAGTATTCAAGGCTTCTATTGATTTGATTAATTTGTCGTCGTTGTTGTTGATGTTGTTGAGATTTAATGTTTAAAGATTTCATGAATTTTGGTGTTGTTGTTGTTGTTGTTGTTGTTGTTGTCGTCGTCGTCGTTACTTTTGTTGTTGAGATTTAATGTTTAAGTATTCTATTGATTCTATTGATTTGTTGTTGTTGTTGAGATTTAACATTTAAAGATTCCATGAATTTTGTTGTTGTTGTTGTTGTTGTTGTTGTTGTTGTTGTTGTTGTTGTTGTTGTTGTTGTTGTTGTTGTTGTTGTTGTTGTTGTTGTTGTTGTTGTTGTTGTTGTTGTTGTTGTTGTTGTTGTTGTTGTTGTTGTTGTTGTTGTTGTTGTTGTTGTTGTTATTTTTGTTGTGAAATTTAATGCTTAAGGATTCTATTGATTTTGTTTTTGTCTTGTTATAGGTGTTGTTGTTGATGACGAGGAAGATTTAGAATTTGTTAAAAAAATTAGTGCTTTGAAAACGTAAAAAAAAAGGTTAAAATTAAAATTTTGTAAACAGGACTTTATCCCTCGATTATTGTTAAAAACCAAGGTAAAAAGTAGCGCAGTTTTAAAAATCCAAAAAATGCAATTGCTAGAGATCGAACCCATGACTAGTGTCAATTTTCCTCTCAAGTGTGAGTCACCGACATCACTAGACTTGATTCATACTAAAATCCCTCTAATATCCTCCATCAAATCTATCATAACTCTGAGATCACTTGTTGGAGAGTCCGGAGAGCGCTAGAAGTGCTAATGGACTAAACATTCTGAATCCAAATACCTTGACACCATACATCCACCCAAAATCTTAAGGCAATATAAATGTGGATATATTCTCTTTTATATACCCAACATTTTCTTCATTTTTAGTCGATGTGAGACATAACTATTCATAGTTGAATTCTAACAATCTCTTCGAAAAATGTGAGCCATCCAACATATAACATGGATCCATACTAGAATTCCACTTCCATTTCCAACCGACTTTAACCAGAATGGATACTACTTATTTGAAAGTCCCAGAAGCGTTGAGAGTGTGTTAATGAGCTAAATGTTCAAGAATGAATCTAATAAAGTAATATCATTCCACTTGCTCTATTGATCTCGAAACAAAAATTTTAATTTTGCATACAATACAAAGATATGATAGCTGATAATTTAATCGGTATATTAAATACAATAGATTAAAGACATTTACAATGAATCAAAACTTGTAGTAGTAATCACAAATATTAAAATTCTTGAAACAAAACATTATCGCCCATTGTTAGCTCAATATACACATACAGACAGTTACTCCGTGATTCTTATGTTCAAGTGTTTCTCTGCAAACCGTGCAAGATTAACAAACTCCTTATCATCAATGAACCCGTCATTGTTAGAATCAACAGATTTCAAAACCTTACTAGTCTTCCATGAAGCAAAGAGGCCACCGAAGATCCTCAACGCCTGACGCAGCTCACCTTTGCTGATCCGACCATCACCATTTGCATCGAATGATGCCTTTAACCATTGCCTAAACTGTTGCAGAGTCATCACACGCTTCCCGTCACTCGAAATATTACGCTCTATAAATGCCATTGGAACCAACCACAAAGTAATTAGTTTAGCTAGCTGCGTTTGTGGAATGATGAATGCAAGTTCCAAACAGTTGGATTGGTATTTATATGTCACCATTTAGTACTAAATATGATAAACATGCAGCAATAATAGTAGTGATAGTTTCATAAAAAAATATAGTAGTACTATTCACATTGATAGATAGATACACAGAATGGAATAATGAATATGTGCAGTTGCAAGAATGTATAATATAGTATCTACAAGTATATATTATAACAATAAACGTACAGAAGAAGAATAATATAACTGTTGGGTGGCTCATTTATTTAGAAAAAGCAAAAAAGAGAGAAGTGTTATTACTATTAGTATTTTGGTGGGACAACGTGTCTAAAACAAGGGTCCATGTTTTTGTGAACAAAAGGAATTTAAAGTTTTAAAAAGCTAAAGTAATATAAACATGGACAGTAGCCGTAACTGGCTACCCAGAGAAAAAAGAGGTAAGGTGAGATTTAAAAAGGAAATTGATTTCAACTCATGGAAAGTGTGTATAACAAATTTATCCGATTCTAACAGTAAATTCAGTATGTTATTTCTATTACATAACTAGTCGTTTTTTCTTAACAGTAAAATAGGGTGCCTTCTAAAGTTTTGGCATTCTTTTAGAAGTTGATTCAAAATAGGTTGTAGTTTGGCAAAATTCTCTAAGGTGTTCAATTGTGTTGGGTTTAGTAATGGCTGTGTGTTGTCTAAGATCGGCCTTAGGGGTAGGTCATTAAGGCTACTGTTTAGGACTTCATTTTTTTTTTTTATATCTATGTAGTTCTAATTAAATAATAAAATCTATTAAAAAATTATAATAATAACAATAATTTAAGATATGTATTGTATAATTAGTTAATTTAAAAATTAATATCGTTTTAAGTTTTCGGAGATTATTTGTAGGTTTACCATAGTTTAACTGCGGAAAATAAAGAAGTTATATTTTGTTATAGCCATAATTAATATTTTTAGACCGTTTTTAACCACGACTTACCCGTGAAACTTTTTTAACCTTATGCGATAACCCACTTTGCATGTTCTCAAAGACAATCATGTTAAAAGTCATACTTATAAATAATAAATTTTTAAGTTCTCCTGCATAAAAGAAATACTTGAATTAATTAAGTTTGTTTTTAAAGAAATTTGGTAATGTTTTTTCGATTACGATTTTTTTAAATGATAACAAAAGTGTTTAGATGAATTGATTTTACTATCAATGAAAAGAAAATATTAAATAAAATTGATTATCTACCATATAAGAAAAGTTATAGCTCTGGAAAACTCTAATATACCCTTTATTCTACTTCTGCCACATCACTAAAAAGCTGGTTTTTTTGGTCTTTATACACTAAAACCCTAACTTTTAATATTATAATATTACTACCCTCATTATTATATAAACTAAAATAATTTTGAGTAATAATTATATTTTGTTTACTTGATTGATTTGGTGGCGTGTAAGTTGTAAAGGAAAAGCAAAAGATACGGTAGACTTGTACTTTGCAACATTGAGAAGTATTATTTAATATTATAATTTTGTACTATGCAACATTGAGAACTATTATTTACAGATTGATTTGACAAAGTTGAGTTTTGAAATTGAAAAAGAAATGAAAGCAGTTTGTTTCATTTGCAATTGGGTCAGCATCAAACCAAAAATAAAACAAAGTTGATAAATAGTTGAAGACAATACAAAATGACCCTATACGTAAAAGAAGGAATGGTAGTTTTGGATATTCGAATCATTAAAACTTTGCGAATGCACGGGCACACCAGTATTCGGGTACACCACCACTTGTGCGAACGCACCGGTAATACATCAATACCCTACGGACACATGGGTACACCAATACCTGTGCGAATGCACATGTAACACACCAGTCTTAAAAATATATGGTATAATTTAATATAAAAATTAATTTTAAAATTATATATTGATAGTGATATAGCTAAAAGGTATTGATTTATCTAAACAATATTTTTTTTCGATAAGCAATGATGATATTAACATAGAGCACAAAAAGTGCTCAAAACCAGAATTCATTACAAGGTATAGAGAAACACCAAACCAACAGATTACATCATAAATTAAATAAAATTACATGTAGTCTACCGAATAATGATGCCATTCATAAAAATTGCACAATACCTTCTGCTTGTTTTCGATTACCAACCACCACCAAGATAGCATCTTCACACTATGCACAATTTCGTCCAAATCTACAACAACATTGTTAAATATTATGTCGTTTCGCTTCTTCCAAATTCTACAACAAGTTGCCATCCAAATGCATCCCACCCTTTTCCTAGAACACCTACGCCTCAAAGAGTCCAGCAAATACAGAAAATGAGAAATGCAATTTGTGGCCAGCAATGGCTCAATGTCCAGCCAAACATAAATGGATTTCCACAAACTGATAACAAATTCGCAATTGAGAAAAAGATGCTGAATATCTTCCATCTGACTGCAGCCAAACACGCAAAAATTTACCTCCTGAGGCACCATAATTCCTCTTTTAATGAGTTGAGCTTTTGTAGCAAGTCTGTTTTGGAAAAGCCTCCACCCAAAAATTTTAACTTTTGATGGCATCCACAATTTCCATAGAATATTGATAGCCTCTAAACACAATGGATCCTCTACCCTTGCACCACGACCCTGCATCAACCTCTTATAATATACTGATACCTTGAATACACCATGTTCATTTAAAGGCCATATGAAGCTATCTTGAACATTAATCCTTGGCTGAACATCATACAGAATTTGCTTCAAGACATGGAGTTCCTCACCTGCCTCTGAGTGTGTGTCTACAATCCAATCTGAAAAGCTCCAAATCCATTTGTTGTCAACCCACGTTCCAATTGATTCCACACTACATTCAGCAGCCTCCCTAACTTGAAATAAAAACGGAAATAACAGATAGAGGGGACTGTTTCCGATCCACCTTTGAGTCCAGAACGACACACGCACCCCATATCCTAGTTTGATTGCCAGCCGCTGTGTGAATCCCTCATCCACCAATGCATCACCAATATTCATTAAGTATTTCCACCATATGGATTCCATACCTTTGTTACCTACTCTCGTTTTGAAAAGAATCCTATCATAGAACCTACCATATCTATTCCCCAGCAATCCTGTCCATATAGCACTATCATCATTTAGGAATCTCCATAACCATTTCGTGAGAAGAGCCCTATTGAAAAGCAGCATATCTTTGACGCCCAAACCACCTTCTTTCTTGGGCAAACAAACCATATTCCAGCTAATCCAGTCAATTCCTTTTTTTCCCTTGTATTATGCCACAGAAAATTCCTCTGAATCTTAACTATCTCAGCCTTCACTTTAATAGGAATCTTAAAGTAGGATAAATAGTAGACAATTTAGATATAACAGAATTAATGAGGGTAACTCTACCCCCAATAGACAATAATCTACCAATCCAAGGAGACAATTTTGATCTCATGCTAATCAAAATCGGATTCCAAAAATTGGTCCTTCTAGGGTTGCCACCAACATTTATACCAAGGAATTTGAATGGGATAAATATCGAACTTACAACATAAGAATTGACTAGCTGCCTGTAGAAAATAATCATCAATACCAATGCCATAAAGCTTACTCTTCCACATATTAACACGTAATCCTGATGCCATTTCAAAGCCACGTAGCAACACTTTGACAGCCCACATATTGCTCCATGAACCTTCTCCTACTAAAATTCGTGTCGCATTTAATCAAATTAAATTTTAAATCATAACAATATTAATCAATTTTATGATTTTTTATTAGAAATAAATTCATAATCAATAATCAGGGCCGGCCCAAGGGCCAAGCTACTCAAGTTAGGGCTTTAGGCCTCAAAAGTTTAGATTTAAAAAAGGCCTCAAATTTTTTCATTTAGTTATAAAAATATATAATGATACTTGAGTCACATATATTATTATAGTTGAGTTGGTAAAATATAAGTCTTTTTTCTTTTTGTTCTTGAGTTTAACTCTTAGAAACCACAAAATTAATATTTTAAAGGCCTAATTTTAAAATTTATTTTAGGCCTCTAAACTGGTTGGGCCGGCCCTGTCAATAATATTAAACTCTAAATTTAAATTAGAGTTATTTTGTGTCGGTTATATAAAGTCTTAAATATATGTACGTTTAGCTTATATATTGTGGTTTGACTTTATATTGTGATATATGTCATCTAATCTATTGAAAATTTTGTTATTACAAGGATTTAATTTTTATTTTAATCTCTTATTCTTTTAAGTTTTAATATACCACGATTTTTTTTAAAATTTATTTGAGACAAAAGAAACCAACACCCAAAGAATGATCTTTAAAAAATATTACAATATTATTTATTTATAATTTTAAAAAAATATTTATAACTTTAATTTTTTTTCTTCTAAATCTGAAAGAAAGAGGGATATTGATCATTCAGTAATAAAATATTTAAAATTAAAAATAAAGTTACTAATTAATTTATAATAATAAAAGATAAAAATATTTTATTATTCTATAAATATTACAAATCTCCGAATTAAACCAAAAGAAATTGCACATTTTGGCTCTGCTAGGGTTTCGCGGAAAATGTCAGAACCACCACCGGTGCCGGTACCGGAACCACCACTGAATCTGTCCCTTGCTACTCCTTTTCCGATTAATGGAGAACACAAGAATACTGAGAAACCAAATAATAATGATAGTATGAACATTCAAATATCAAACGTTGAAGGCACCAAACGTGCTATCTCTTACAAGGGCATGGTCACGGGAGATCTAGATGAGACCATGCAGGACGATGAAGACATTGAAGAACGGGGAGAGGATGGTCATTCTCAGTTTGATCTTGAAGGAATGAAGGTGGAAGAATGTATGGAGGGAGAGTACGAATGTCCCAGATTTGTCCTTTCTGCATGGGAGGAAAAAAGAATTCATCGACCATGGCGGCGAGGTGTGATAGTTAAACTATTGGGGAGAAGAATTGGATACAAGGCTCTAGAGACAAGGCTAAAGCAGATGTGTGTGCGTAAAGGTATCATCAATATCATTGACTTGAGCAATGATTATTATCTGGTTGCTTTTACATATGAAGAAGACAAGAATGCTGCTCTTGTAGATGGCCCTTGGTTCATCTATGATCATTATTTAACTGTAAAGGATTGGAGTCCAGACTTTCACCCGGAACGTGACTCTATTGAGAATGTCGCAGTCTGGATTAGAATATCAGGACTCCAAATCGAGTACTACGATCCTAAGGTGTTAAGCTTCATTGGAGATCGTGTGGGGAAATCAGTGAAAGTTGATAAGAACACCTTGAAACAAGAGCGGGGGAAATACGCGCGTATTTGTGTGGAAGTCAACCTTACAAAACCACTACTTGCAATGTTTACTATCAAAGGAAGGAGGTACAAAATAGAGTACGAAGGGCTGCATTTACTATGCTTGAAATGTGGGAAATTCGGGCATTACAAAGAAGGTTGTCCAACGCAAACTACAGTCATTGCACCCCAAGCGTATGATTCTGGTAGATTCGAGACTATCCCTACTTCAAAAGAGCAAAGTATTGTGGTGCAGGGGAAGGTCACAACACCAAAAAAGACTGCTGATTACGACGAAGGGCCATGGCAGGTGGTGCAGAAGCCAAAGAGAGGGAGAAAGCCACCGGAAAACAAAAAAGGAAATCAAGATCCTCAATTCAATGCTGGCAACGAAAAAAAGGGATCCAGATTTTCTTTATTAATGACAGGGATAGGAGAGTCAAGTGGAGTTGATAAATTCCCGGAGAAAAGCATGGAGGTGGAAAAGGAAACAATGGGAAGTGTTATGAGTACGTTGGAAGTTTTAAACAGTAAAGGAAAAGCAATATTAGAACCAATTAATGTGGTTAATACAGATGGCGATATGCATGGGAATAAAAAGGCAAGCGTTCAGGCTATTGGTCCATGGGAATGGAATAATGCAGACAAGACAAATGAAGCACTTATTTCCTCTTTAAATGAGTTGGCAGTCAAGGATAAGGGACCCACTCTAAACGAAGGGGCGATAAAGAAGGTTGGCGAAGTAATGCAAGACGTGCTCGTCCCAACAACTGGAAGCTCAGGAGTAAAAAGCAATAATGGCAAAAAAGGTAGAGAGAAAAATCGGGCACGTGCTGAAGAACAATTGATCAATCGAAGGTCTAAATAGCTGAGTGCGCGGGCAGATGAGAACTTCAAAAGTAACACACGTGAACCATTGAAAAAAAAGATAGAAAAAATTTATGAAAAGGAACAAACAACAGTTTTCTTGGAAGAAAATACCATGCAGCGTACGTGGAACAACAAGGTTAACACAATAATTCATGAGGAGAAACCAAAGCATGCAATGGAGATTAATAATTCAAATCCCAAGACTGCATGGAATGTCAATTGCACCAATAAAGATAGTGATTTACATAACAATGGAAAAAACATTAAGCCACCAGACACAACATTAGTTTCTCCAGAAAATACAACTACTCTCAATGGCAATTTAGAAGATGGTGGATTGGCGGTATTAAAGGAGGATATCGCAGGATTCATCATAACTGAAGACAAGGATATGGAGGATGAGGAAGCTGGAAAGGACTCCATTGAGTCAGCTCAGTAGTAGTTCGTGGGTTCAATGTTACTCTCTTAGGTGTAATGATGATTATGAACAATAATATAATCACCTGGAACTGCAGAGGAGCAGCAGGAAAAGAATTCTTTAGATATGTGAAGCATGTTCGTGATATTTATAACCCCATTATTCTAGTTATCATGGAAACTAGATGTGATCCTTGTAGGGTTGCTAAAACTCTAAATAAGTTAGGATTTGATAACTATGTGGCCAACAGTAACAACGGGTTTGCTGGTGGTATTATTGTTGCTTGGAAGAATGATAGTGTGCATCTCCAGCCGGAAAAGATTGAAGAGCAATATATTCATTTGAAAGTTGAACATAAGAATGGGCATGACTGGCTCTTTACAGCCATTTATGCCAGTCCTAATGATATAAAAAGAAAAAGTTTGTGGGAGCATCTTAAGCAAATAGCTGGTAACATTAATAATCCTTGGCTGCTTTCAGGGGATTTTAATGATATTGCTTTTACGAATGAAAAAAAAGGAGGAGCCATAGCGTCGAGCAAGAAGTGTAAATTGTTCAGGGATAACATGGAGGAGTGTAATCTTATGGATCTGGGTGCCAGTGGACCAGCTTATACATGGCGTGGCCCGATTTATCATGGGGGACAACAAATCTTCGAACGATTAGATAGGGCCTTGAGTAATGAGGAATGGAGGTTGCAATTCCATGAAGCTTCAACCAAGGTGTTACCTAGAGTGGATTTTTCTGATCATCACCCTATTATGATCACTCTTACTAGCAATACTCGAGTAAGAGGACCCCGAAGATTCCGATTTGAAAGTGCTTGGATGATGGAGGATAATTACAAAAATAGATTGATGGGAATCTGGAAGAAAGAGGACAGCTTGATAAACAATCTTAGTAGGGTGGAATATGATACGAGTAACTGGCAGTGTTATTCCATAAACCACATGCAACGAGGAAAAAGAATAATTATGGCAAGATTGAATGGTATTCAGAAACGACTCTATGAACAAAGCAATAATAGAGCCATGCAAAGGCTGGAAAATAAACTACAGAATGACTTGGCAAGGATCCTCAAGCAAGAAGAACTCATGTGGTTCCAGCGATCGAGATCTAAGTGGCTTGCGGAGGGTGATAGGAATACTAAGTATTATCACCTCAAGACAATTAATAGGCGAAGGAAAACAAGATTGTTATGCTTAAAGATGATAATGGCTGTTGGATAGAAGATGATAGTCAAATAAGAGGCATGGTTAGTAATTACTATCACCAACTATTCACTGAGAATGAGAATCTGGACTGTTGGAGGCACACGAGTATCACCTACCCCGAGGTGAACATACATGATATCAACCAATTGGATGCGAATGTTCAGCAAGAGGAGATCAGGAAAGCTTTCTTTGGTATGAAACCTTGGAAAGCTCCGGGGCCGGATGGTTTTCCGGCTGGTTTTTATCAGTAGTCGTGGGATGTAGTGGGAGGCAGTGTTAGTGTTAGAACAAGATTTGTTCTGATCAATATTCTTAGTTTTGATGATAACAAGGATATGAATTTTGTGTGAGATAATGTGGTACTCTAATATATTGCAAATTCCCTTTCAGGAAATATATAAAGAGTATGCACAAATCAGCGCTAAGAAGCTTTGTCTCAGAAGGTTCAGTATGCAACATCAGAACATGGTCTGGCAAGACATCAGAAGATGGTCAAGGCAGAATCAGAACATGGGTCTATGAAAGCATCAGAAGAACTTCATATCAGAAGCAGAAGCACTGAAGCTCTCATGGTATCACGCTCAGAAGCACTTCAAGGTCAGAAGACAAGAAGATGCTATGCACCAAGCTGTTTGACTCTGATGATATTCAAATGTTTTATTCA
Source organism: Vicia villosa (assembly GCF_029867415.1). Taxonomy (NCBI): domain Eukaryota; kingdom Viridiplantae; phylum Streptophyta; class Magnoliopsida; order Fabales; family Fabaceae; genus Vicia; species Vicia villosa. Next base: position 192,195,561 of record NC_081183.1, on the reverse strand, counting down.
CAAACATCAGATCAGAAGAAAGTACAGGTGGCAGGCTACGCTGACTGACAAAAGGAACGTTGGAAGCTATTAAAGGCAACGTCAGTAGACACAGCGTGAACAAGGCTCGAGGTAGTTGACAAAAGCGTGAAACATTAAATGCAATGCTGTACGGAACACGCAAAGCATTAAATGCTCCCAACGGTCATCTTCTCAAGTGCCTATAAATATGAAGTTCTGATGAGAAGCAAGGTTGACGATTTGCTAACAAATTAACTTGCTGAAACGCTGTTCAAATTCAAAGCTCAGAAACTTCATCTTCATCAAAGCTCACTACATTGCTGTTGTAATATATTAGTGAGAGTAAGCTTAAACGTTAAGAGAAATATCACTGTTGTGATTATAGCTTTTCAGAAGCATTGTAATACTCTTAGAATTGATTACATTAATTTGTAAGTAACTAGAGTGATCAAGTGTTGAGTCTAAGCAGTTGTAATTAGAGTGACCACGTGGTGGTCAGGATACTCTAAGAAAGTCTTAGCTTGTGTCTAAGCATTTGTTCCTAGAGTGATCAGGTTGTGATCAGGATACTCTAGAAGACTTAGTCGTGGGCTAAGTGGAAAACCATTGCAATCTGTTGCGATTAGTGGATTAAATCCTCAGGTGAGGTAAATCACTCCGTGGGGGTGGACTGGAGTAGTTTAGTTAACAACGAACCAGGATAAAAATAACTGTGCAAATTGTTTTTATCTTTCAAGTTTTTAAGACTACACTTATTCAAACCCCCCCTTTCTAAGTGTTTTTCTATCCTTCAATTGGCATCAGAGCGCCGGTTCTAAGGTGCAAGCACTTAACCGTGTTTAGAAAAGATTCAGGAAGAGAAAAACGCTTCAGTAAAAGATGGCTGGTGAATCTCAATCAAATCCAACTGCATCTACATCTGGCTCTGCTGAGCAATACAATGGTAACAATGGTTATACTAGACCACCAATATTCAATGGTGAAAACTTTGAATATTGGAAAGATAAACTGGAAAGTTACTTTCTTGGTCTGGATGCTGATCTATGGGATCTTCTGCTGGATGGTTATAAACATCCTGTTAAAGCTACTGGTGTAAGGCTCACGAGAAGCGAAATGACTGATGATCAAAAGAAAGATTTCAAGAATCATCATAAATGTAGGACTGTTTTGCTGAATGCTATCTCTCATGCCGAGTATGAGAAGATATCTAACAGGGAAACTGCCCATGATATATATGAGTCATTGAAAATGACTCATGAGGGAAATGCTCAAGTCAAGGAGACTAAAGCTCTTGCTCTAATCCAGAAATATGAAGCCTTCAAGATGGAGGATGATGAAGACATTGAGAAGATGTTTTCAAGATTTCAAACTCTGACTGCTGGATTAAGAGTTCTGGACAAAGGCTACACCAAGGCTGATCATGTAAAGAAGATTATCAGAAGCTTACCCAGAAGATGGGGTCCAATGGTAACAACATTCAAGATTGCAAAGAATCTGAATGAAGTTTCTTTGGAAGAGCTTATCAGTGCCTTGAGAAGCCATGAAATAGAGCTGGACGCAAACGAGCCTCAGAAGAAAGGTAAGTCTATTGCATTAAAATCTAATGTTCAAAAATGCACTAACGCTTTTCAGGCTAGAGAAGAAGATCCTAAAGAATCAGAATCTGAAGAAGAAGATGAACTGTCCATGATCTCCAGAAGGGTAAACCAACTCTGGAAGAGCAAGCAAAGGAAGTTCAGAGGCTTCAGAAGTTCAAAGAGATTTGAACGTGGAGAATCTTCTGGTGACAAAAAGAACCTGGACATTACAAGAACGAGTGTCCAAAACTTCAGAAGGAGAATCCCAAGAAGAAGTTTCATAAGAAGAAAGGTCTTATGGCAACATGGGATGATTCTGAATCAGAATCAGAATCAGACTCTGAAGGAGAGCAGGCCAACTTCGCGCTGATGGCTACAGAAGATGATGGATCAGAATCTACATCAGAATCAGATTCTGAAGAGGTATTTTCTGAACTATCTAGAGAAGGGTTAGTTTCCAGTTTAACAGAACTTCTGGAACTCAAGGCTCATCTTAGTATCAAATACAAAAAGCTGAAAAAGCAGTTTGAGTTTGAAACTAAGAAGCTGGAATTGGAAAATTCTGAACTGAAGGAAAAAGTTTTAAATCTATCCAAAGATAGTGGATCTCCTTCTGAAACAGAAAAATCCATTCCTAGCATGAATCATATTCTGAAAGAATATGACTCGAGCTTCAGAAAGTTCTTATCTAGAAGTATTGGTAGAAGCCATCTTGCTTCTATGATATATGGTGTTTCTGGAAACAGAAGGTTTGGTTTTGGCTATGAGGGTGATACCTCACATAAATTTGAACCTATTGATGATCTGAAGATCACATACAAGCCATTGTATGATCAGTTCAAATATGGCCATGCACATGATATTAGGCTCACTTCACATGCACAGAAGTTTAACACTGTTCACACCAAGAAGCTTGTGACACATCCTAAGAAATATCATGCTGACAAACCTAAAGAATATCATGTTGTTCCTCCTGTTAAATATTTTGCTAAACCCAAGTTCAATCAGAACTTGAGGAGAACTAACAAGAAAGGACCCAAGAAATTGTGGGTACCTAAGGAGAAGATAATTTCTGTTGCAGATATCCTTGGCGGCAAAGAGGACAAAAAGCAAAATGTCATGGTACCTGGACTCTGGGTGCTCGCGACACATGACGGGAAGAAGGTCTACATTCCAAGACCTGGTGCTTAAACCAGGTGGAGAAGTCAAGTTTGGAGGAGATCAGAAGGGCAAAATCATTGGTTCTGGAACCATTAGTCTTGGTAACTCTCCTTCCATATCTAATGTTCTTCTTGTTGAAGGATTAACGCATAACTTATTGTCCATAAGTCAATTAAGTGACAATGGTTATGATATAATCTTCAATCAAAAGTCTTGCAAGGCTGTAAGTCAGAAGGATGGCTCAATCCTATTTACAGGCAAGAGGAAGAACAACATTTATAAGATTGATCTTTCTGATCTTGAGAAGCAGAAGGTGACTTGTCTTATGTCTGTTTCTGAGGAGCAATGGGTCTGGCACAGAAGATTAGGTCATGCTAGTTTGAGAAAGATTTCTCAGATTAACAAACTAAATCTGGTCAGAGGACTCCCAAATCTGAAATTCAAATCAGATGCTCTTTGTGAAGCATGTCAGAAGGGCAAGTTCTCCAGACCTGCATTCAAGTCTAAGAATGTTGTTTCTACCTCAAGGCCGTTAGAACTCTTGCACATTGATCTGTTTGGCCCAGTCAAAACAGCATCTGTCAGAGGGAAGAAATATGGATTAGTCATCGTTGATGATTATAGCCGCTGGACATGGGTAAAGTTCTTGAAACACAAGGATGACTCTCATTCAGTGTTCTTTGAATTCTGCACTCAGATCCAATCTGAGAAAGAGTGTAAAATCATAAAGGTCAGAAGTGATCATGGTGGTGAATTTGAGAACAAATTCTTTGAGGAGTTCTTCCAAGAAAATGGTATTGCCCATGATTTCTCTTGTCCTAGGACTCCACAACAAAATGGAGTTGTAGAGCGAAAGAATAGGACTCTACAAGAAATGGCCAAAACCATGATCAATGAAACCAATATGGCTAAGCATTTTTGGGCAGAAGCAATAAACACTGCGTGTTATATTCAGAATAGAATCTCTATAAGACCTATTCTAAATAAGACTCCTTATGAATTGTGGAAGAACAGAAAGCCCAACATTTCATATTTCCATCCTTTTGGATGTGTATCTTTTATTCTGAATACTAAAGATCATCTTGGTAAGTTTGATTCTAAAGCACAAAAGTGTTTCCTTCTTGGATATTCTGAACGCTCTAAAGGCTACAGAGTATACAATACTAAAACATTGATTGTAGAAGAATCAATCAATATCAGGTTTGATGATAAGCTTGGTTTTGAAAAACCAAAGCAGTTTGAGAATTTTGCAGATTTTGATATTGATATATCAGAAGCAGTAGAACCAAGAAGCAATGCTGCAGAAGCTGGCAGTCTCAGAAGCAATGGATCAGAAGATCAAGTTGCTGCATCTTTAGAGAATCTCAGGATTTCTGAAGAGCCAACAATCAGAAGATCACCTAGACTTGCTTCAGCTCATTCAGAAGATGTGATCCTTGGGAAGAAAGATGATCCCATCAGAACAAGGGCATTCCTTAAGAACAATGCAGAATGTCAATTAGGTCTTGTTTCTTTGATCGAGCCAACTTCTGTTGATCAAGCTCTAGAAGATCAAGACTGGATAATTGCCATGCAAGAAGAACTCAATCAGTTTACAAGGAATGATGTATGGGACTTGGTTCCTAGACCAAAAGGATTTAACATCATCGGCACTAAGTGGGTGTTCAGAAACAAGCTAAGCGAGAAGGGAGAAGTGGTAAGAAACAAAGCCAGACTGGTTGCTCAAGGTTATAGTCAGCAAGAAGGGATTGACTACACAGAAACCTTTGCACCAGTGGCCAGGTTAGAATCTATTCGTCTATTAATTTCTTTTGCCACTCAACATAACATCACTCTTTATCAGATGGATGTCAAAAGTGCCTTCTTAAATGGTTATATAGATGAAGAAGTTTATGTCCATCAACCTCCTGGTTTTGAAGACTCTATGTCTCCAAATCATGTTTTTAAATTAAAGAAATCATTATACGGATTGAAACAAGCTCCTAGAGCTTGGTATGAACGTTTGAGTTCTTTCCTTCTGGAAAATGGTTTCACTAGAGGAAAAGTGGACACTACTCTCTTTTGTAAAACATTTAAAAAGGATATTTTAATTTGTCAAATATATGTTGATGATATTATCTTTGGAACATCTAATGCTACACTTGGAAAGGAGTTTGCTGAGTCTATGCAGGTTGAATTTGAAATGAGCATGATGGGAGAACTCAAGTATTTCCTTGGGATTCAAATCAACCAAACTTCTGATGGAACCTATGTTCATCAAACGAAGTATGTGAAAGAACTGCTGAAGAAGTTTAATCTTTCTGAAAGCAAAGAAGCCAAAACTCCTATGCATCCAACATGTGTCCTAGGTAAGGATGAGGTAAGTAAGAAGGTAGATCAGAAGTTGTACAGAGATATGATTGGATCTCTTCTATACCTAACTACTTCTAGACCTGACATTCTCTTTAGTGTTTGTTTGTGTGCTAGATTCCAATCAGATCAGAGAGAATCTCATTTAACTGCGGTTAAGAGAATTCTGAGGTATCTGAAAGGTACTACTAATGTTGGTTTGGTTTACAGAAGATCAAAAGAATACAACTTAGTAGGATTCTGTGATGCTGACTATGCTGGAGATAGAATTGAAAGGAAAAGTACTTCTGGAAGTTGTCAATTTCTTGGAAGTCATCTGATCTCATGGTACAGCAAGAAGCAAGCTACAATTGCCCTCTCAACAACAGAAGCAGAATATGTTGCTGCTGCTGGATGTAGCACACAAATGCTCTGGATGAGAAGTCAGTTAGAAGATTATCAGATATATGAGAGTAACATTCCTATTTTCTGTGATAATACTTCTGCTATATGTTTATCTAAGAATCCTATCTTACATTCAAAAGCTAAACATATTGAGATTAAACATCATTTCATAAGGGAATATGTTCAGAAGGGTGTTATATCTTTAAACTTTGTGGATACAGACCATCAATGGGCTGATATCTTTACAAAACCCCTTGCTGAAGATAGGTTTAAGTTCATTCTGAAGAATATCAGTATGGATTTATGCCCAGAATGAGAAGATGAGAAGATCTTATGTATGAGTATCTTCTGAAATGAGATTGGATTAGTCTTTTATAAGAAGTTCTGTTTGTAATCAATTAGAAGTAGTGATTCAGTTATTACTAACGTTTCATTGTCTAAGTTGATTCAGAATCTCTTTAAAAGTAAAACAGCTGTAACTGACTATCCAGATGGTAAACACGTGTTCACTATTTTTGGACAAACGTGCGTGCAGTTGAGGGGACGCCTACTTAGGTAACTGTGTTAATCACTTTTTTTGTCATTATTATCTCTCCTCACGTCATGTAACATTAAATGCCATTCATCATTTCAGTTTCTTTTTATACTCTTCAAACGTCTCTTTTCCCTCTTATATTTCTCTCTCTCTTGCATTCAGTTTCTTTTTCGTTCTCTCTCTTTTTGCATCCATATCATAAACCCTAGCAGTTTTCACAATCTGCAAAGTCATCATGAATCCCTCGTCAAGCTCTGGAAATCAAGAAACTGATCGAAAACAAAAGAGAAAGGCAACTGATGAACAAGAAATTAAACCAAAAAGAGTAAGGATCACCTATGACCCTCTCAAAGTGAACCTGTTTGAAGCTATGATGTCTGGAAACTACTCTAGACGTGTGTATCAACCCCTTTAAGGTATCCCTGAATCACCTCCCTCTTCACAGACCTCCACCACCTCTTCTTTTTCATTCACCTCTCTGGAACCACCATATTCACCATCTGATATCCTTTCTCCCTCTACCTATCTCACAGATATCTCCTCACCACTCACACCCTTTTCCCACCAGAACACCTAACCCCTACAGTTTTGTGTTTCCCGACTGTCATACCCTAATTTTTGACCCCCCTGAGATGATATATCTTCAGGATTTTTTATCAGGTCAAGACAAGTACCCAGAGCAGTCATTTCTCCATCTGGTACCTAATCGAGGATGCTCAAAGACAAGAAAGCTCAGGCAAAGGATCAATCAATACAAAGACTAGTCTCTAATACAATCATGGGGCTCAAAAACTTCACTTTTCTCATCTATGATTGATTAGACATCCAGTCATATGAGTACAGGTTTACTCAGGTCACCAGACTAGGGTTTTGAGCCTATCAAGGACTGAAATCAGGGATCACATTTGGGAAACCCTAAAAAACCTCAGAGGGTCATTCAAAGACATCAATCATCTTCAAATAACTCATATTACAAGGTCTACTGGACATCACACTTCAATTCAAAGTCTACAGTCATTACTTTCACATGGTCGACAAATTAGGGTTTTGACCTAATTCACCAAGATAGTTGACTTCTGATCAGGGCATGAATCCAAAACTCAAGACATGATTCAAGGATCTCTACTACCTCCATATAATCCATTTATATCATCCATTTGGGGAGAAGATCTTATTTCTACACAAAAGCCCAAAAAATTCACTTTGTCAAGAAAAAGTCAACTGTGAAGGATCATCATTGACTTTTAAGGTTTTTGGTCAAAAAATGACTTTCAAAGATCAATATCATCAATATATGGATGTCAAAGTCATTTGGCCAAAGGAATTCAAAGAAATTCATCAAGGAGCGAAAAGTCGCGAATTAGGGTTTTTGAAGGCATGGTGAGATCTCAAAATTTCACCTACACAACTCAAAAAACTTCCAACATGAAAGTTGTAGATCTTGCCAAATAAAACAACATCTTACAAGGGAACTTTTTTCAAAAAGATCAACCATTTATGAAGTTTTGGAAATTTTGAAGTTTAGGTCATAAACACTTAGAAATTTTTCTAAGTGTTTTAACCTAGTTTTCTTCCAACTTTGGCCTCATTTTTCACAAATTTCCCAAAGGATTCTGAAGAAGACATAAACTAATGATTTAAAGTAGATGTTTAGGGCTTTCCAAATTGTGTTCAACCTTCTCAAAATTCAATTTGAGCTAAGAGTTATGCTTGTTCAAAGTTGGCTTCATGAAGTAAAATTATAGGTCATGCATCATTTTGGAACTTTGAAATTTTGTGCACATGACCTCAAATACAGATGCTACATGACCCATAATACATCTGCAAACATGCCATGCATTCATTTTCACCATGCCATAAGAATTGAAGAAGATTCTAAAAACAAGAACATGTGATTATGTAATGATTACATTTGTGAATTTATGGCAAATTGATGAATCACCCAAGGAATCTTCTCACCAACCAATTAGAGCTCATTTCTGGCTCAGAATTGTCCCCTAAGATCAAGCAAAATCGAGGGCTAGGGGATTGATCAAATGGAATCAAAATTCTCATCATTGCATAAGAGATATTTGCAAATTTCCTTCATGGCTAAGAAACCAAATCAACTTCACTAAGGAAGCTCACTCCTCTGCAGCTATACTGATCCATTTGCCTATAAATACAGATGCATTCCTCATTCAAAAACACACCAAAGCAACCATATTACTTGCTTTCTCTTTCTCTTCTTTTGTTCATTGTTTTTCAAAGTTCTTTGGCAAGAAGAATCGATTTCTTCAAACCAGAGCTTATCTTTGGGAAGTGAGCATTCTAACATCTCAAGGGAGGTCATTTGAGGTGATCCAAGCACCTGGATCACTTCTGTAGGTGGAGGAACACCATTGTTGCTCTCACTTTGGAGCATTTGCAGTTGGAGGTCCATGGAGTAATTCAGGAGGTTCTGAGCCAAGCCAATCATCCAGGCACACTCCTCAGGTCATAGTGAAGCTAACCAGATGGCTGCAGCCCATCTGTAACTCTAAATTCAACACCCTCCATGTTCACTTGAAGCTGAAATCGAGGGAGGTCCATAGAACAATTCAGAAGGATTCAGGCTATAATAAACATCCAGTTAGCATCATTGAGTCTCAGGGAAGCTATTGAGATCATTCATTCAAGCCCAGGTACCCTCAATCATCCTCACGACCTTCAGTTTCAGAGGTAAGTTTCTGAACCTCACCTCTTTAATTTAAGCACTCTTTGTGATAAAGCTCGATTCTATCTTGTTCAGCATCATCAGAGGATTGAAAACCCTCTATCATCATTCATTTATCTTTCAGCATAGCCATTTAATTTGATTTTTAAGTTTTAGGGTTCTTCACGATTTCTGGTAAATTAGTTAGATGTAGTTAATATAAGTACATGTTAGTTACATATTTAGAATCGTGAGTAAATTTAGAGCAAGTTTGGTCTTTACATCTTTGCAATTGGTGGAGAAATGAGCAAGTTCATAAATTTGAAATTTGAGAGCTTGAGGTTGAAGACGAAGATGGTGGTGGCGCGCAATTTTCAAACTCAGGTTTAAGTTTATTTTATTTTGATTGATACCTGTTTCATTAACGACTAAAACGTGATAGCCCAGTGGTAGAGAGTGTTTGTGTGTTGCGCGTGCCCAAAGTCTGGGGTTCGAATCCCCCTCGCCCCAGACTTTTTGATTCTTTTATTTTTTCAATGATTTACTACTTGTTTTAAAACATAACCAAATGAGTGCAAGTTACTATCACCATGCGCGCGCTGGCCCAGTGGTTTGGTTTTGGGTGTGTGACCTAAAGGGCGTGAGTTCAAGCCTTGGTGAAGACATTTCTATATTTTTTACCACTTTTCACACTTATTTCCTTCACAACTTCACATAAATATTTAATCTATCAAATTAAATCATTTTCACTTCATTTTTCACACACTTCTTATTTAACATATCTATTTTGTGAATAATCAAAAAAATCATAAAAATATTATTTATTTCATGTATTTTTATTAGGTTTAAAATAGTATGTTTTAAGTGTTTTCTTAAATACTTTAAATATATATTATCACTTTATTTTAACCTAATCACTTTGTAAATAAGTTTATGATAAAACCCTAATTATTTAGGTCTTAATTAAGTAAAAATCTTTATTTTTACTTTGATTAAGTTGACTTTTGTCAATTTTCAAAGCTGTTATCAATCTCCGATTAAACGGATGATTAAGGTTCTCAAACAACAAAACCTTATATCGTTTCAAATCATTTTCAACTGCTTTTATCACCAGTACTGCAAAGTACTGGGCCTCTAATAGAGTGTAAGTCCCAAAAACCTTCTCTTCTTAGCTTGTTTTCAAAACTGTATTTTCAAAATCTTCTTTCTGTTTTCAAAACATTCTTCTGGTATTTGAAGGGCATTATCCCGGTGAAACTCTTCAGGTACCTATGTGACCTTTGTCCATCTTCACTTCTTCTGTTTTCAAAAACCATTAACTGTTTATCATATATATATTCAACTGTTATCAACAAAAACAACAAAAATACTGTTGAGGCTCTGTACATACTTCTTCAATGGCCTCCACTCCATCCAGGTTAGGCTTTACAAGCTTTCAATTTACAGTCTTTATTTAAATTACTGTCAAATATAAACTGTGCATATATTAGTTTAGAACTGCGTTTGAGTATAAACCCTAGGACAGTTAAACTATATATATATTATAGGAATATGACCTAGGATTGAGAATGTCTTCCCGGTGAAGGCTCTTTCCTAATTAGAGATCTGTAGTTCAAACCCCCAAGATGAATTATTCCCGGTGAAACATCTTGGCAAAAACCTTAGAATCCAAAAAATAGGACACATCCACCCAAAGAGGAATTATTCCCGGTGAAACCTCTTACCCATTTGCTTAGAGCCAAAATAAGTTCAAAACTACATAGCTTTCTCTTGTGCTATAACAAGGACCCTCGATTAGCCTCCTCTTGGGCTTTGTACAAGGACCCACAGGCTTCTTAAAAGCATTTCCAGCTTCCTCTTGAGCTTGTATACAAGGACCCATCAGGTTTCTTATAAACATAGGAACAGGTCTTTAGTCACCTTTTAGCCTATCCTGGTGAGTTTCTTCCAATTTAAACCAGACTTTAAACAAGCTAAGTTTGTCTCAATTTTGCATTGAGTACACTTTTTGGAATGAGAGACATGGACAGTCTCTGTCACCCTCATCTTCATCAATCTTCCTTAGCAGAGTCTAGGATCCATGTTTGATCATCCTCAGCATTGAGTCAGCCTTCATCTTGGGCTTTAAACAAGAAGTCTCACTAGATAATCTTTCTGCCATTCATTTTAATGTCAAAACCCCTGGAAAGGGTTAGCCTCCAACATCTGTCTAAAATGTCAAAACCCCTGGAAAGGGTTAGCCTCCAAAGTCAATTAATAAGAATGTCAAAAAATAAATAATTTCACTCTCTTAGGAGATAATTTCCCCAAAAGAGTCAAAACCCCTGGAAAGGGTCAGCCTCCAAAAAAACATGATAAAAGTCAGTCTTTTAACAGACAAATTCACCAGCTGAGTCAAAATCCCTGGAAAGGGTTAGCTTCCAAAGAAAAATAGTCTTTTAATAAATAAAACCTCCTCAGTAGAGTCAAAACCAACAAAAACAGTTAGCCTCAACCTTGGGCTTCATACAAGGCACCCAAACAATAAAACTCCCCTGTCAAGAGTCAGCCTCAACCTTGGGCTTTGTACAAGGCAGATAATAGAGTCTCCCCAGTGAGTCCTTCATCACTCAGTAGCCACAACCTTGGGCTTTGTACAAGGCAGATAAACCATATCTTTCATGTGTCAAAGATTCCTAACACTTAGAATCTTTCCCCATATAGTCATCAATACTTAATTCATTTAAGAGTCCGCCACAACCTTGGGCTTTGTACAAGGCAGAAAATAGTGTTTTTTCCTAGCTAAAGTCAGCCACAACCTTGGGCTTTGTACAAGGCACATAAATAGAGTCTCCCTAAGTAGAGTCAACCTCAATTCTGGGCTTTGTACAGAACACTAAAATACCCTGTAATTAATCCCCAGTGGAGTCATCTCCCAGAGTCAATAATATTAATTAATCAATCAAAAAGCCTCAAGCTTGGGCCTCATACAAGCCAGCTAAAAGTCAAATCTTTTATACAGTAGATAGACATAGCTTATCTCCATAAAGAGATATTTTTACTACTCTACCACATTCAAACAAACAAACATTTCATTTCAATTTTAATCAAGTCTCCCATTTAGGATTTTGAAAGGCATGAGCTGGCAGTAAAACCCAGACATGTGGTAACTTTCCCTAATTTGGATGAGCATCCTTCTTTCATTTAAGAGGCATTTGACTGGTATACTTGCACATACACAAGTAAGGTCCCCCTCTTGAATGAAATGAATTCAGTTATTCTGTCACTCCTTTAAATGTTTATGGTAGAATAGTACAAATACCTCTCTGTAGAGATAATTTCATGTCTCTTTACTGTAAACAGAGATTTAATTCCAAGCTTCAACCTTGAGCTTCAAGCAAGGCACCCAAAAACAATTAATTTCCCTAGTTAGTTCCCCGAACTACATTAAGCTCTGACTTCCACTAGGGATATGTAGGCATGAGGTTCACAAGGAATCTCAGCGAGCTAATAAAATACCAAAAATAGTCAGTTTGTCTGTCTGTCTGTCTTTTCAAATCAATTCAATTCCTTCTCGTAACACAAAGGAGAAACTTTCCCAATCATTAGCAATAAACACAATCACAATGACACAGAGAAGGTTCCTGTAGAGTACTACAGATATGTAGGGTGCTTAAACACTTCCCTATGTATAACCGACCTCCCGGACTCCAGAATTTCTAGTCTAGGTGAAATCCCCACACTTAGCAAACTCCTAGGGTTTAGTTGAGATCTTTTTTCCCCTTTCCTACTCGTAGGACAAATAAGAAAGTTCGTGTGATATCGTAGGAAGAACTGAAATAAAATTCATCCCACCACGGGCGCATTCTCCTTCCAAATTTCGCGTGAAGGGTTTAGCGTGCCGTCCTCCCAAGTGAAACGGGGAGGTAAAGAAAACGACCACCACAGAAAAATGGCGACTCTGCTGGGGATATAAGTGTTAAAAACCTTGGTTTTTTCATCCAAACCAATGGTTGACCTGTTGCTGGTCCAGCCCCAATGAGGAATTAGGGATGCCAAATTCCCCCTCAAACAAGAGAGGTCATGCCTAACCTCTGTGTCATTTCATGTGATTGTTGCATTTATATTTGTTTACTTTGATTATTCTGTATCGGGAAAGGGCTTGATTCCCCCTTATGGTGAGAAATCCTATACCCGGATTTGAGTGCAACATAAGATAGGATGGAGGATGTCTTCCCGGTGAAGGCCCTCTAATCTTGGTTTCCAAGTCTACTCTTGGGATTTGCCTGGCTGGTTGTGATTAACTGCGCCACTGCATTCCGAGACTGATTTGTACCAGGAGGACCTAGAAACACATTAACCCCACTTAAAGCCTTCTTTAGGACGTAGAGCGGTGATTACGGAAGTAATTGTCACGCAGATACTACACTCAGAGAAAACTCTCTTATAGATACCAATCAACGTATCTTTAAGGTTGAGCAAAAACTCTGAGACCCCTAGAACCCGTTCTACAGGTACAAAAATCCTTAACCTTAGTTTACCATTGGGGCGGGGATTGCGTTTGGACTTCATGACCACTATACCCTTCAACGCCATGTTTGTTTAAAACTCTTGTGTGTGCATTCATGCATTCATGCATCATTCATTAATAAACAACTAAAAACAAAAAGAGTCTTTTTCAAGTCGTTTTTCAAGGAAACTAAATAACGAACGTTTTGAACTTCATAGAAAGAGAGAAACGGAGAAAGGACTTAAGGATCTATACCATGGATTACGGAAGAAAGAAAGCTAGGAAATACACCTTCAAGATTCCCCAGGTCGAGGAACTGGGAAAGCTCGGAAAACTGGTGGTCAACCCCCAGGCTTTCAAGGAGAAGTATGGAAAACTTCTGCCTTTGCTCAATACCAACATTGTGGATGGGATCCTTCCCACATTGGTGCAGTTTTACGATCCAACGTATCACTGTTTCACCTTTCCAGATTATCAGCTCATGCCTACGTTAGAGGAGTACTCTCGTCTGATTGGAATACCCGTGTACGCGCAAGATCCGTACTCCGGTTTGGAAAAGAACCCTGACGACATTATCATTGCTGCAACTACTCCTTTGAACG